>NC_040024.1:5941317-6020177 GCF_000972845.2 Larimichthys crocea | reverse complement strand
TTTTTTTTTTTTTTTTTTTTCTCTTTTGGCTGCAAGATGTAAAAGTAGTCTAATTATTAGTTCCACAGCTGTCTGTGCAACACTGGGTGAATCATAGCAATGTGCTCATGGTTTGAACTGTCGATAAAGACAGTAAATGGCTCCATTTTTCTTCAAGGGGGGCCTCCGTGGATGGGATCAGGTGGTCCAAGGATCATCTGACATTCTGACATTAGGAGGTAGGTCTCAGGAATGTACGCATTCATCAGTGCCAAAAAGGAGAAGAGTTGCGTGTTGGTGGCAGTTGGTTTTGTTGCACGTACTGTTTAACATTTTCAAAATGATGCAGTACATTTCGTCTGTGCTGTCAGAGACTACAGTTCTGTTGAGTTTTGTTCCATGATGATACGTGTTTTCTTCTTGTTTTTTTTCAAAAATGTAGTTCAACAGGATTGAAACACCTGAAGATGATAAACAACAAGCCCATGTTATTATTATTTTTGTTTTTGACTTTATAATAACAGGTTTATTGGCCTCTCTAAGGCTGAAGGTCCTGTTATATAGTTCCCCATTGTTCCTATGTACAGACTCTCAGAGCATGGCTGTAGACTCATATTTTAAATAATTGTAACCTTTAATTATGATTAACAAATTATAACCGTTACTTGAAACAGATCAGTCCTTGTGTTAATGTTAACATTTTTACCTATGTATAAATTTCAAGGCCAATGCTGCTGTAGAGTCAACATCGTGACATTCATATAAAAAAGTCTTAGTAACAAGCGGCAACTTAATAAGCATTATTAGATTATTTAATTAACAACGTTAACGCGTGATTCATCAGGGAATTGGTCTATTTATAATTTTTTTTTTTTATTTTACAGTCAGCGTTTTTTAGATTTCTTTTCTGTTTGGGGATATAACGTTTTAATTAGTCATCTCATTTTTCTTTCTACAGATTTGTTGTAAGTAACCTTTTTTTGCGATATTGTGTTTTGTCTTCAGGAATCTGCTGAAGCTACATCATCGTACGTGCTGGTGCAGGTCAGTAAACTACAACCTTAAATTCATTAAATATTAAAGACCTTAAAGGTTACCACTTTCTGATGAATCACGCGTTAACGTTGTTAATTAAATAATCTAATAATGCTTATTAAGTTGCCGCTTGTTGTTAAGACTTTTTTATATGAATGTCACGATGTTGACTCTACAGCAGCATTGGCCTTGAAATTTTTATACATTAGGTAAAAATGTTAACATTAACACAAGGACTGATCTGTTTCAAGTAACGGTTAATAATTTGTTAATCATAATTAAATGGTTACAATTATTTAAAATATGAGTCTACAGCCATGCTCTGAGAGTCTGTACATAGGAACAATGGTGAACTATATGCACAATGACCTTCAGCCTTAGAGAGGCCAATAAACCTGTTATTATAAAGTCATAAAACAAAATAATAATAACATGGGCTCTGTTGTTATCATCTTTTCAGGTGTTTCAATCCTGTTGAACTACATTTTTGAAAAAAAACAAAGAGAAAACACGTATCATCATGGAACAAAACTCAACATAAACTGTAGTCTCTGACAGCACAGACGAAATGTACCTGCATCATTTTGAAAATGTTAAACAGTACGTGCAACAAAACCAACTTGCCACCGACACGCAACTCTTCTCCTTTTTGGCACTGATGAATGCGTACATTCCTGAGACCTACCTCCTAATGTCAGAATGTCAGATGATCCTTGGACCACCTGATCCCATCCACGGAGGCCCCCCCTTTGAAGAAAAAATGGAGCCATTTACTGTCTTTATCGACAGTTCAAACCATGAGCACATTGCTATGATTCACCCAGTGTTAGCACAGACAGCTGTGGAACTACTTGCCGACTTGAAGATTTTCAGGAGTGCTACAGTGAAGAAACTTATCTCCTCACTTTGTGTAGATCAGCCCCAACCACATATAATCCAGTTCATCAAAGATTTGCTGACAAAGAGAGAAATGGGAGAAAATGGTAAAGAGAAGTTCTCACGACTGATAGAAGATATAAAGACATTAGAGAATGTTCACAAGGCTGTCTCTGTCTTGGAAACTGCATCAGAGAAATTCAGATTTAACCCCATTTTCCCTCAAACCCTTTCCCGTCTCTATTACATCAGAGAAGACATAATCAACTATAGCAAAGCTGAGGAATGGGCAAGGACAGCCATTGAAAGAGCCCCAAACAACTCTTATGTGGCTGACACTCTTGGGCAGATTTATAGGAAACGTTTGATGAGGGAAGCCGGGCCACCGGAGGATATCTTTATCAGGGCAAGAGACGCCTTCGAAGCATTTAAAGATGTGGAGGAGAAAGCTGAAAAAGAAGAGGGCCCAGGAATGCCACAGGACACAGCAAGTGTTGTAAGCAATTCAAATAGTTTCAACAACAGAGGCCTATTTGGATTCATTCAAGTGGCAAAGTTAGCCTTTGAGAGACTCAATCATTCACAGAAACACAGAAGTTTCATCCAAAACTTACAAACGAAAGTTCAAGCGAAGTTAGAATTTTTTGAATGGTATCTAACCTACTCCAAGCCTGACAAGACAAACGTAGAGCCAGCTTATTTCTGGAAGGATGTTGTACTTTGTTACAAACAGTACACAAAAAATTCAGCAGCAGAATCCACAAGCTTTCCGGGCCTTCTAGATTGCCTGAATCGTAGCCGTTTCACATCAAAGGGAAGACGTGCTAAGTTTGTCGAGTATGAGGTAACAGTGTCTGATTTAGAGGAAATCAGAGATGAATTGAAATCCACCTACGAAGCAAATGTTGACGATGTCACAGTAGCTGAGAGGTACATCCTGTCCAACATCATCTTGAGCAACAAGATGCATAACTCTCCCCAGCTCACACCAGTGAACGAACTCCAAACAATAATACACAGATTCTTGGGCACTGAAGTTGGGTGTAGGAGTTTTACCTGTTGGTGCTGCTGTTGTTTTGGCCCGAGGAACAGCCTCTCGTGGTGCAAGAAGAGGATGATAAAGAAGTGGAAGAACAGGCCTCAAAGGATGATGGAACAGAAGACCAAACCTGGGAGGATGAGGACAGTCATGAGGAAGAAGACACAAGAGCAGACTGCACAACCATCTCTTGAGTTCATGTTTGACCTTGACCTACAACTGCACACCACATTCATGGAGAGTCATTTGGGAGAGATGGGTACGCAAAGTACCTCCGAGGTAGGTACCTTTTGCCACTGTTTTTTCTAGGAAAGGGCACTGGACTGAGAAAATGGATTCACAAATCAAGGTTGGATGCAATTGTGGAAAAGGAGGTTGATGCTGAGCTAGCTAGGAGACAAGAAACAGGAACGAAGGAGAAATTGATCAATCAAATGTGGGGCAACGGGAAAGTTTGGCATGTCCCAGAAATCCAAGATATCCTTCTCCCAGTCCAGGGATCCTACTCTCCCATGAAGCCAGAGGAGCATGAACAACAAAAAGTGTCTGTTCATGTTGGAGGGAAGAAAATAATGACTACAGAAGAGGCTGAATCTGAGGCTTCAGTTCTGGGGCCAATGCCTTTCTATCTTGGCTTCACCATTCAGGGTCCTGTCGTCTTTAAAGTGGGATTTCCTCACAGTTCTGACTAGTGATTGACAATGAACACTTACTGCTTACAACAGCATTAGCTAGGCAACATTCTAGACTTAATATGTAATTAGAAAATTTACTTCATCAGCTAATGGTGGTACAAGGTAAACCAGGGGATTGACAGTCACTATTGTAATTTTTCGGTTTCTAGATGGTTTGGTGGTGGTATCTTCTACCTTATGACCCACAAATTATGTTCATTTAACCATTCTGCATTTTAATTTTTTTCCCCTATGAAAATTAGGTTTCCCCTCCTGGAGCTGCCACCTTACCGCGGTGGAGGGGTTTGCGTGTTCCAATGATCCTAGGAGCTATGTTGTCGGGGGCTTTATGCCCCTGGTAGGGTCACCCAAGGCAAACAGGTCCTAGGTGAGGGTCCAGACAAAGCGCAGCTCAACATCTCCTGATGAAAATGACAACAGATGGAACCAAGTTTCCCTTGCCCGGACGCGGGTCACCGGGGCCCCCCCCTGGAGCCAGGCCTGGGGGTGGGGCTCGTTGGCGAGCGCCTGGTGGTCGGGTCCTTACCCATGGGGCCCGTCCGGGCACAGCCCGAAAAGGCGACATGGGCCCCCCTTCCCATAGGCCCACCACTCATGGGAGGGGTCTCAGGGGGGAGAAGGTGCGAAGAGAGATGGGCGGCAGTCGGAGGCGGGGACCCTGGCGGTCAGACCCCCGGTTGCAGAAGCTGGCTCTGGGGACGTGGAATGTCACCTCTCTGGCGGGGAAGGAGCCTGAGCTGGTGCACGAGGTTGAGAGGTACCGGCTAGATATAGTCGGGCTCGCCTCGACGCACAGCGTGGGTTCCGGAACCAGTTTCCTTGAGAGGGGCTGGACGCTCTACCACTCTGGAGTTGCCCCCGGCGAGAGGCGCAGAGCGGGGGTGGGACTGCTTGTTTCCCCCCGGCTCGGCGCCTGTACGTTGGGGTTCACCCCGGTGGACGAGAGGGTAGCCTCCCTTCGCCTTCGGGTGGGGGGACGGGTCCTGACTGTCGTCTGTGCTTATGCACCGAATGGCAGTTCAGAGTACCCACCCTTTTTGGAGTCTTTGGAGGGGGTGCTGGAGAGCGCTCCCTCTGGGGACTCCCTCGTCCTCCTGGGGGACTTCAATGCTCACGTGGGCGGCGACAGTGAGACCTGGAGGGGCGTGATTGGGAGGAACGGCCCCCCTGATCTGAACCCGAGTGGTGTTCTGTTATTGGACTTCTGTGCACGTCATGGATTGTCCATAACAAACACCATGTTCAAGCATAAGGGTGTCCATATGTGCACTTGGCACCAGGATGCCCTCGGCCGTAGTTCGATGATCGACTTTGTGGTCGTGTCGTCGGACTTGCGGCCACATGTTTTGGACACTCGGGTGAAGAGAGGGGCGGAGCTGTCAACTGATCACCACCTGGTGGTGAGTTGGCTCCGATGGTGGGGGAGGATGGCAGTCAGACCTGGCAGGCCCAAACGTTCTGTGCGGGTTTGTTGGGAACGTCTGGCTGAATCTCCTGTCAGAAAGAGTTTCAACTCCCACCTCCGGGAGAGCTTCGCTCATGTCCCGGGGGAGGCGGGGGACATTGAGTCCGAGTGGACCTTGTTCCGTTCCTCCATTGTCGAGGCGGCCGACCGGAGCTGTGGCCGTAAGGTGGTCGGTGCCTGTCGTGGCGGTGGCCCCCGAACCCGCTGGTGGACACCGGCGGTGAGGGATGCCGTCAAGCTGAAGAAGGAGGCCTACAGAACCTTTTTGGCCTGTGGGAGTCCTGAAGCAGCTGACGGGTATCGACATGCCAAGCGGAATGCGGCCTCGGCGGTTGCGGAGGCAAAAACTCGGGCGTGGGAGGAGTTCGGTGAGGCCATGGAGAGCGACTTTCGAACGGCTTCGAGGAGGTTCTGGACCACCATCCGGCGGCTCAGGCGGGGGAAGCAGTGCACTATCAACACTGTGTTCAGTGGGGACGGTGTGCTGCTGACCTCGACTGGGGACGTCTTGGGTCGGTGGAGGGAATACTTCGAAGACCTCCTCAATCCCACCAGCACGTCTTCCGTTGAGGAGGCAGAGTCTGGGGACCCCGTGGTGGTCTCGCCCATCTCTGGGGCTGAGGTCGCTGAGGTAGTCAAAAAACTCCTCGGTGGCAAGGCCCCGGGGGTGGATGAGGTCCGCCCGGAGTTCCTCAAGGCTCTGGATGTTGTGGGGCTGTCTTGGTTGACACGTCTCTGCAACATCGCGTGGACATCGGGGGCAGTGCCTCTGGACTGGCAGACCGGGGTGGTGGTTCCCCTCTTCAAAAAGGGGGACCGGAGGATGTGCTCCAACTATAGGGGGATCACACTCCTCAGCCTCCCCGGGAAGGTCTTTTCGGGGGTCCTGGAGAGGAGGGTCCGCAAGATTGTCGAACCTCGGATCCAGGAGGAGCAGTGTGGTTTTCGTCCTGGCCGTGGAACTGTGGACCAGCTCTATACCCTTAGCGCGGCCCTGGAGGGTGCATGGGAGTTCGCCCAACCAGTCTACATGTGTTTTGTGGACCTGGAGAAGGCGTTCGACCGTGTCCCTCGGGAGGTCCTGTGGGGGGTGCTCCGGGAGTATGGGGTTCCGGACCCATTGATACGGGCTATCCGGTCCCTTTACTCTCGGTGCCAGAGCTTGGTCCGCATTGCCGGCAGTAAGTCGGACCTGTTTCCCGTGGGAGTTGGACTCCGCCAGGGCTGCCCTTTGTCACCGGTTCTGTTCATAACTTTTATGGACAGGATTTCTAGGCGCAGCCAGGGCGTCGAGGGGCTGCGATTCGGTGGCCTTAGGATTGGGTCGCTGCTTTTTGCGGACGATCTAGTCTTGTTGGCTTCATCGGATCGTGACCTTCAGCTCTCTCTGGAGCGGTTTGCAGCCGAGTGTGAAGCGGCTGGGATGAGAATCAGCACCTCCAAATCCGAGGCCATGGTTCTCAGCCGGAAAAGGGTGGAGTGCAGTCTCCAGGTCGGGGATGAGATCCTGCCTCAAGTGGAGGAGTTCAAGTATCTCGGGGTCTTGTTCACGAGTGAGGGAAGGATGGAACGGGAGATCGACCGGCGGATCGGTGCGGCTTCTGCAGTGATGCGGACTCTGCACCGGTCCGTCGTGGTGAAGAAGGAGCTGAGCCGAAAGGCGAAGCTCTCGATTTACCAGTCGATCTACGTTCCTACCCTCACCTATGGTCACGAGCTTTGGGTAGTGACCGAAAGAATAAGATCGCGAATACAAGCGGCCGAAATGAGCTTCCTTCGCAGGGTGGCTGGGGTCTCCCTTAGAGATAGGGTGAGAAGCTCGGCCATCCGCGAGGAGCTCAGAGTAGAACCGCTGCTCCTCCGCATCGAGAGGAACCAGTTGAGGTGGCTCGGGCATCTCGTGAGGATGCCTCCTGGACGTCTCCCTGGTGAGATGTTCCGGGCACGTCCCTCCGGGAGGCGGCCCCGGGGAAGACCCAGGACACGCTGGAGGGACTACGTCTCTCGGCTGGCCTGGGAACACCTTGGGGTCCCCCTGGGAGAGTTGGCAGAAGTGGCTGGGGAGAGGGAAGTCTGGGTCTCCCTGCTGAAGCTGCTGCCCCCGCGACCCGAACATGGATAAGCGGAAGAAAACGAACGAACGAACGAACGAAAATTAGGTTTACATTTTGAAATATCTTAACCAGGTGTCTTTAATCTCAAACATGTATGATATTGTAATTTGTATTACACTGTGTGTGGATATTCAAAATATCCATTTAAAAAATGCTGGTAATGACATTAGATTTAGAAATGTGAACATTCAATCTGATGCAATGAAAAACAACAACAATCTGAACAATGTACTGTTTGCTCAAATGTGCTGATACAGTTCTAATACAGTCAACCTGCATTAACATGAACAGTTAGAATTCTTATGTTGGTTTGGGGTTTTGCAGAGTTTTATGACATTTTATGATTTTTTTTTTCATTCAAAGAAATGTTATGAAAATATAATTGAACACATTGCATGCATATTAAGGTGTTGTTTGTGGAAATAAAATCAAACTTTGAATGGGATTATTTGCTTTCAATGTGTGTTTTAAAAAAAAGTTAAGGACAGCTGAAGTGCACTTAAATATATACTGATGTTTGCTGCCATCATGTGGTGTATTAAATTTAGAGCATACTGTACCTAAAGTTAAGTATACTAAATTGGTAAATTATATAGGCCTGTGTCTATTTTTCCTTTCTTAAGAATTTATTTGTCAAGCATTGCTGTTTTGATACACAAATAATACAAATTAAAATATGCTATTTAACAATAAATGAATGCTAATCACCATAGTAACTTATTTCTTTTCATACTGTCAAAAACACAGAAAGTAATCAAGACAATAAACAACCTACAACTTTTCAATGTCACACCGCGGTGAGGTCAAGTTGGGTTTTTGTGATGTCTCGTCATTTCCTGTTTTATTTTGATATTTACCTGCCCTCTCGTTTCAGGTCACTTGCCCTTCCTCATGTGTCACCGGTCTGATTGTCTTCCCCGTCCTGATTGTTTCCACCTGTTCCCCATTACCCTGTGTATATATTGTCTGCGTCTCCCTTTGTCTTGTGCCAAAGTTTTTCGTCCTACGATTAATCGCCTAAGCCTTCCTCCTTGCCTGTCCACAGCCTTAGCCTTGTTGCATGAGTGTTCCTCTGTTTTTTTTGCCCAGATTGAGTGAATTTTTGTTGTAAATTTCGTAGCATAGCCATTTGTTTCATGGTGCTTAGTTTACTTGTTTTTTCATCCTCCCCAGGAGAGATTTTCAGTTAATGTTTTGCAGCCTTTTTGATTTTCCTCCTTTGTGAGTGATTTTGATTTAGATAATTTTTCATAACGCAGTTTAGAGTTTTTTTCCTCCCTTTGGAGTGATTTTTGGTTTTCCCTAGTTTAGGCCTGTTTTATAGCCTGCCATAGCCTCACTCTGTCGAGGGTTTTTTGTTATTCCAAATAAAACAGCTCACTGACACCTCTGCGTCTGAGTCCTGCTTCGAGTCTGGCCTGATATTCAAAGCCATTTTGTTTTGCTACCATCATCTGTTATAGATTTTATAGACTGGATTGATGCACAATAATAACAATATTAACATGCAGTATTTATTATGATTTGAGTAGTTATGTTATTTAAGTGATTGTGGTGGAAGTGAAAAACACAACAAAAACCAAAATGATGTTTCTATGTTTTAAATGTTTTGGAAAGCACTACAATAAAACAAACAAACACATTTTAGAAAACAAATTCAAAATATTTGTAGTTTTAAATATTTTAGAAAAACAATAACAAAGAACAACAGAATGAAACAAAACAAAAAATGAAAATAAAACACAACAACAAACAAACAAACAAAGCAAACACATTATAATACTGTATATGTTCAGAAATTAGTTTTAATAAAACACTACAACAAAACAAAACACAAACAAAAAGAGAAAAAAGTTTAGAAAACACGTTATGCTTTTTTTGTTTTAACATTTTAGAAAGGACATTAACAAATTAGAAAACACAACAACAACAAAACACACCCACACCCACACACACACACACACACACACAAATAATAATAAAAAAACTAATCATTCAGAATTTAGTTTTAAACATTTTAGCACACTACAATGATGCAAAAAAAACTACTGTATATCTGAACATTTATAGCATTCTGTGAATATAGTGTGAAATACTGTCATATACTTGCACATCAATCTGCTGTACAGCTCCTTAATTTTAGAATATATTGTGTGTGTGTGTGTGTGTATGTATATATATATAGTCCTCCTTGAGCACAGCCTCCCTTCTAATTTTTGCTTATGCATATTAATTGCTGTGCTGTGAGTGTGCAGTGTATGCGTAATATATTATATATATATATATATATTATAATATATATATATATATATATATAATATATATTCTGTGCCAACTACACCGAGTCAAATTCCTTTTAAGTGCAAAGTTTTCTTCAGTGTTTTTTTGTTTTTTTGTTTGTACTTCACACACCTGACGCACCCAGGCACGCTCTCACCTGCTCCCCCGCCCCCTCGCTCTCGCATTCATTCAGACGCATTCACAGACCATGGGAAATCATAGAACTCTACCATGAACATTGTAACACTGTAACATTAGAAGTTGTGCCTTAATAAATATTTGAAATAATATAAACAACAGTACTTGTATGTGTACTTTTACTTACATTTTTTTTTACATACTTCTACTTGCAATACTTAAGTACAAAACATTTTGAATACTTTAGTACTTTTACTTAAGTATTGTATTTAAAGAACACTTCAACTTCTACTCAAGTCAGTTTTTTGATAGAGCACTTGTACTTCTACTCCACTCCTTTACTCCAGTACTTTATACATCTCTGGACTACAATACCCAGAATGCAATGTGTGTCATGGCTCTACCTGGTTCACAGTAAATGTTACGTCCTGAAGCAACATGTCGGTGTCCCGTGTTATTATTATACATGGTGACAGAAGTGGTGACCTGTAAGTCTCTGCAGTAAGTCAGTAAGAGTGTTAGCTGGCAAATAAATGTTTCGTGCAGTTTAAACCGGAACTGACCGCTACGAAGATGACGGCAGAAACCCGAGTGGAACGCTAGCTCGTTAGCACCAGCAGGGGGGGAAGTAGGTCTGCGTGAAGTCACAGAAATTCAGGGCGACACAGAAACTGACGACTATTATTTTCTAGGAGACAGAGGGACTGTAACGTCAGAACCATGGATGGAAAGGATCCAGATAAATGGGGAGAGTGTTGAGTTCAAGCTAGACTGTGGGGCAGATGTAACATCAATACCTGAGAGACTGTCCAAGCCAGAGAGAGACGGGAAACTACAGGAACCAAAGCAGGCTGTTTCAAAGCAAACATGGCAGCAAAAGCAAACATGGCAGCAAAAGGGCGCACCACCTCTCAATATATCTAGATAGTGTCAGGACTAGAACATGCATTTCTAAGTAGACCAGCACTAATAGCTTGAAAGCTTGTAGAGAGAGTAGATGCTGTCATGGAAACAGAGACAAAATTTAGAGCAGCCTATCCAGATGTTTTCCAGGGACTAGTCAAGTTAAAAGAGCCTTACCATATAGAGCTTGACCAAGGTGCCACACCAGTGGCTCTCTCAGCACCCAAAAGGGTCAACTTGCCCCTCAGAGACGCGGTGCGGGCAAAGTTGAACAGAATGGAAGACATGGGAGTTATCTCTAAAGTTATCTCTAAGGTCAAGGAGCTGACTGAATGGTGCTCAGGAACGGTTGTCATTCCCAAACCAGGAAAGAAACCACCAAGGATCTGTGTGGATCTCACACCCCTGAATTCAGTCGTGAAAAGAGAGTGTCACATTCTTCCAGCTGTGGACCAAACACTGGCAATGATGGAAAATGCCAAAGTTTTCACCAAACTTGATGCTCGACTTGGATTTTGGCTTAGGATTTGGATTCCTCTCACGCCACAATCACGGCCCCTTACGACCATCATTACTCCTTTCGAGAGATACCAATTCAACCGACTCCCTTTTGGTATTGTATCCGCTCTGGAACATTTTCAAAGGAGAATGTCACAGATGTTGGAGGGTTGTGATGGAGTGCTCTGTCATGCGGACGACATCCTTGTGTATGGCAGGGACAGGCAGGAGCACGACCAAAGACTGCAACGCGTGCTTAAGAAGATACGACAGGAAGGTCTCACGTTAAATGAGAAATGTGAATTTGCAAGAGAAGAAGTCATGTTTGTGGGCCTCAAAGTCTCTGCAAAGGGCATCGAGCCTGACCCGAACAAAGTCAAGGCTATCCAGCAGTTGCTACAGCCCACATCACCAGTGAGGGAAAGCACCCTGGTGAGCTTTCTCAATCCTGCTCTCCTTGAGTAAGTGTGTCAGCTTCCCCTACCTGTGCAGGTGTTACACTCCCATTTCAAGCTCTAGTGGATTCAGGAGCCGATGACAATTTCATTGATCTTGAACTAGTAAATCAGTTGCAAATCCCTCTCAAGCCACTTATCAAACCCCAGAATGCTAATGCACTAGATGGCAGACTTCTTCCATCACCAGTTGGAGTGTACACTGTCACTCCTACTGTCTCCACTCTGCTTTAGCTGCCTCTTTGTTGAGAAAAAGGACAAAACACTTCGTCCTTGCACCGATTTCCAAGGATTAAATGACATCACCGTTAAAAACAAGTTCCCTCTTCCCCTGATTGATCCCTCCTTTGAACCCTTGTGTCATGCTCAAATTTTCACCAAGCTCGACTTCCGCAATGCATACCATTTGGTCCGGATTCGTGAAGGAGATGAATGGAAGACAGCATTTAACACCCCTTTAGGCCACTTTGACGATCTGGTGATGCCCTTTGGGCTCACCAATGCACCTGCTGTCTTCCAAGCCCTCATCAATGACGTTCTCCAAGACATGTTAAACCGTTTCGTCTTTGTGTGTTTGGACGACATTCTGATCTTTTCCTGCACACAAGAGGAGCACATCCTGCATGTCTGCCTGGTACTGCAGCACCTCCTGGAGAACAAGCTGTATGTTAAGCCAGAGAAATGTGAATTTCACCAACCTTCTGTCAGTTTCCTGGGTTACATTGTTGCACATGGTCAGCTTCAACCAGACCCCATCAAGATAAGAGCTGTGGCTGAATGGCCAATCTCCACCTCTCGCAAACAGCTGCAGCGCTTTCTTGGTTTCGACATTTTTACAGCAGATTCATCAGAAATTTTAGCAAAGTAGCTGCCCCTCTGACCAGACTTACTTCGTCGAATATTCCCTTTTCATGGCCTGCAGAAGCTGAACAGGCTTTTCGGAGACTCAAGAAGCTGTTTACCTGTGCTCCAGTGCTTCTCCACCCTGACTCATCCAGACAGTTTGTGCTGGAAGTGGATGCGTCTGAGTCAGGAGTGGGTGCTGTCCTTTCTCAGCGTCATCCAGAGACTCACAAGCTTCACCCCTGTGCTTTCTTCTCCAAGCGACTCTCAGCAGCGGAGCAAAATTATGATGTTGGTAATCGCAAACTGTTGGCTATTGTGTTAGCGTTACAGGAGTGGAGACATTTGCTGGAAGGATCCGCACACTTATTTCTCATTTGGACAGACCACAAAAATCTGGCTTATCTTTACTCTGCTAAACGCCTAAACTCTCGTCAAGCTCACTGGTCTCTGTCGCTTTCACACTCTCATATTGTCCTGGAACTCGCAATGTCATACCCTCTGCTCTCGAGACTGCGAAACTCCTTGTTTCACACATTTTTAGGATTCATGGTATCTCAGTGGACATCGTTTCTGACCGAGGGCCACAATTTACTTCTCAAGTGTGGCGGGCCTTTTGCAGAGCTACTGGAGCAACTTCCAGCTTAACATCCGGTTACCACCCTCAATCCAACGAGCAGGGCCAATCAGAACTTGGAAGCAGCTCTCCGGTGTGTCTCAGCCAGGCATCCCTCCTCATGGAGCATCCAGCTGCCTTGGATAGAATATGCCCACAACTCCCTCGTCAGCTCGGCCACAGGTATGTCTCTATTCATGGCAGCTAATGGTTTTCAACGTCCTCTATTCCCCACCCAGGAGCGTGAGGCCGCAGTGCCTTCAGTCCGTGCACACCTTCGCAGAGTACAAGAAGTGTGGAAAGCCACCTGAGCAGCTCTCACTCGATCTGCCCGGCGCAACCACCTACTAGCAGACAAACATCGCTCTCCAGCCCCCCATTACCAGCCTGGTCAAAAGGTATGGTTGTCCACACGGGATCTCCCCCTGCAGTTGGAGTCACAGAAGCTCGCCCCCCGCTATGTTGGCCCATTTGAGGTTGAGAGGGTAATTAATCCATCTGCTGTGAGACTGAAATTGCCTGACTCTATGCACGTCCCTCCAACTTTCCATGTGTCTCTGTTAAAGCCTGTGTCCTCCAGCGCCCTAAACCCAAATGTATGCTAAGGTTAAAATGGTGAAAATAAAAATGATATACTGTGTTTCAGTTTTAGTTCATAAGTAAAACACAGAAGTTGAATAACAGATTAAATGGAGAAAGAGTTTAGGGGGAGGTGTAGTAGTAGTAGGACTACAATACCCAGAATGCAATGTGTGTCATGGCTCTACCTGGTTCACAGTAAACATTACATCCTGAAGCAACAGGTCGGTGTGCGGTGTTATTATTACACAGGTGTCACTAACCTTAACTTATCACAACAGTGACTTAAAAAAAAAAAAAAAAACACTTACATCCATATGTGACGGGTCAAAGCTATCTGTGAGATGCAGCTCCACACTACTGGCGCTTCTACAGACCACAGACGATGACCAGGTGGATTATGGGGTGTTTTATTACAGTTCTTTTCTGCAACACAGCATACAGCACCACAGTGGTGAGGGAAAACTCAAGCATCACAGTCTTGGGATAACACCACAGTGGAGTCCTCTTTTCTCTGTCCAGCATTTAACAGTAAAATAAAATACCGAAACCTGTTCATATAAAATAAAAATAAAAATTACATCCTAGTGTGATCGTATAGTGTATATTGTTATTCCATAAATCATAAATAAAAAATCCCCACATAACCATTATGTGACATGGAATGTCTTTTAAGAACACATTCAACATTTACCTTGAGGTAAGTATAAAAATCACAAGTAGCTCATTAACATTACATTCAGTGATAGATAACAAATGTGAGCCATTTATCTGAACAATGAAAAAGGCTGCTCACAGACTTGTATACAAAAAAACATAATGAAAAGTTACATAAAGAGTGCACAACATATTACCTGCAACACAGCATACAGCAGCACAGTGGTGAGGGAAAGCATCACAGTCTCGGGATAACACCTGACACGAGGGAAAATATTTAAGCTAGTTTAGCAACATTCCTGACACGAGGGAAAATATTTAAGCTAGTTTAGCAACATTAACAAGTGTCTAACATCATTTTACGGTCTAATAAGTCACAGTTATGGCTCAAAACTGTTAGCATAGGTCACAGTGAGTACATGACACGGTAAAATATAGAGTATAAACATCAGGAACATTAAAGGAAATAATTAATAATCCCGGACCATGCAAGAGGACGTCTTACCACAGTGGAGTCCTCTTTTCTCTGTGCAGTACCCACACCAACCACTGCGCCAGTAAAACGCGGTGTTGCACCTTTTCTGCCATAATTTAACAGGCACAGATCTACACCGTTACACATAGACTTATCGAGCAGGCTGAAGTGCTTGTAGTGTAGCAAGTGCAAGTGTAGCCAGTCTGGTCTGACCTTTCGCTTGACTCTGTGTTGTGTTGTTGTGTAGAGGAGGATGACAGACATCTGGGGCCTCATGTACAAATACTTGCGTGGATTTCCTACTAAAACTTGGCGTACGCCAGAACCCGGAAACTGTCGTACGCACAAAAATATTCAGATGTATCAAAGTGTGCGTTCGCATGGATCCAAGCACGTTTCTTTTGTACATGCCAATCAACGTGGAATTGAGCGCACGTGCAACTCCTCCCTGTCCACGCCCCCATTTACATATGCAAATCTATTTAAATAGGCCCTGGACCTGAGATTCACCTCTTTGTCCGATCAGAACGCGATGAACAAAGGGTCTAAGCTAAAGATTCTAGTGAATGAAGTGGAGATTCTGTTTGGTTCCCTGTCAACAGGGATAAATATGACCAAAAAAAAAGACGTGAGTGGGAGCGTGTGTGTGAGGCTGTAAATGCCGTGGGATCCGAGCAGCGCACACACAGGTGTGGACAGGGTTGGCGCTGTGGCTGACATTTTGCGCCCGCATTTACTGACAAGAATACTGAACACAGGGAGACAATCAGGGCTTGTTAGAAAGCTCTGCAGCTCTAATTTCACCAGCAGAAAATAAAGAAAACCAAAAACATGATATTTGAATGCGCACATGCCCAAATGTGCACTGGCACACTGGCACGGCTTCTGGGTAAGTAAAGAGTTTATTCGTTTAATTGTTTCGTATGTAATCCAGCGTTACATACGGGACAATTAAACGAATAGAAGCCACCCATCGCGCACCGTGCCAGCCTCCAGCCTGTTCTCAGCAATGCTGTTAGTCATAATGAATGAGTCGTGCGTTGAACCAGGCCACCTTGCCACGATGTTAGTTAGCTGCATTCGCGCATCACATATGATTTGAACATTGATGGAATGAAAATGTTTCCTACTAACATAAAAAAAATCATCCTGTGATGGCGCTTTTATAGCAATGTGTGTGCAGTCAATAGCTCCGATTACATTGGGGAAACCGGCTCTCGCTGCAAACTGTGCTTTAATGTCGGCCTGTTCAACAGCACTGTATGGGAATCTGATGTACCAGGAAGACATTCGGATGATTCCGTCCCACACAGCTGGCATGGCTCGGCTCAGGGTTAACTGGCACACTCCTGACCGATCGGCCAGCTCCCGCTGGAATGCCCCTGTTGCCGGGAACCCCAGCGCAGTCAGGCAGCCGGCCCGCCGGCCCCCGTTGCGCTCTTGGGGCGGCCGCAGCTCTGCAGTAACTCCAGTAACACTGGCCTTGGTAACCGAAATCGGCTGATGAGCCAATTATCATGGTTTGCAAGTAAATCCTTGCGTTCCTTAAATCGCTCACGGCGGTCCGTTGCAAGGTCCTCTAACAACGCTAACGCCGTCTTTGTTAATATCATTTTCTTAATCACATTGCGCATGCTTTTATATCCACTTATATAATTGCAAACACCTGCGTGTGTTAATAGTTCATAAGTGTGTCTCTGATGTGCACATCACTCTGATGACTACTTGTTTTCACATTATTAACAGTTTCCCAGCTTCACCTCTAAGTGTCGCCAAAGGAACAATAGCTGTAGAAACGTGCGTACGACTGCTATGAAATTGGCGTGGGGCACGCACATTTCTACGATTGTTTCACGTTTGATACATTTGAACGTGAGCGTGGAAAAGGACGTACGCCCCTTTTTTGTGCGTACGCATGCTTTGTACATGAGGCCCCTGGTGTTTCGCCAGTTGGACGCAGGGTTTTTTTCTCTGTGTACAACACAATAAAATCCACATGCACACTTCTCCTCCTTTTTATTTCATTAATAAATGTCTTAAAATGCAAACATGAACATACACAAAAAAAACTACATGTATAAAAACAATATTTTTACCACCAAAAAACAAGGGGAGCACTCACATACCTGTGTACAACACAATGAAATCAGTACAGCACCTTCGTTCCCACGCACACCTTGAAACAAAAGGAAGAGAGAGACAGCGAGAGACAAGAGAAACTGCCTGTGAATTGTGTCACAGCTAGCATCTCACAAAAAGTGTTGTACACCATAAATATACATATAAACATTTAAATGAAAATCACCATAACAAAGAACAAAACTAACGACTTTAATACGGTAGAATTTGAACCTCTATTAAGCATTTTTAACATGTTTTAAATAATTTTCAACGAGAGTGCTCAGGTTGTCTTACCTCTCCTCAGCATAGCGTACCGTTACTGAGGAGAATAGCGCGAATCCCCAAGAAGTGACATCACTTCAGGGACAAAATAAATACACAAAAACAAACAAAGTTGGATTTTTGGTGAAATATAACAAACTGTATGAACACATTGGTTACATAGGAACATCATTAATCATTTTGAAATGGGTAACAGCCGTGGAGTCTGAGAAAGCAGCTCCACATGTTTCTTCAATGTGATCACATCACAGCATGGAACAGTGTTCAGTGATAGCTAATGCCATAGTTTTGTTTTTGTTTTTGTTTTTTAATCATGAATGGCAGCTTGTTTTGGGTGGAACTGTTATAAGGCTTTGCCTTTAGAGTATGATTTTAAGTTGTCACTGAGTCTGGTATAGAAATCATCCTTACAATACAGGAAGTATACCTGTGTATTATCTCCTATAAGCCGCTTCAACCAGCTTTTGAATTCAGGGTTTGATTCCCATTCCTTTCTGTATTTTTTAAGTGTTTAGTGTACAGACATGACAAGTTAGCGTGTGTGTACTTACCAACCTATCTAAGTGTGGACTTAGGCTACATAACACATTCACCAACAGCGGACTAGGAAGGACTAGGGACTTTTTAGGTCGCCTGTTAGAAAGTACTTTCAGTCATGTCTAAAACTGGTGACGTTTATATCAGATACAAATGTCAGGATAACTAAAATTATAAATGTAAATTATAAATGATTTATTCTCACTGTTTACATTTCGTTTTTGGTCTTTTAATATTAGATTATCATTACTCACAAATAATCTACTCATACTGTGCAATATAGAGTATATAAGTATAATAATTAATTCAGTATACCATTATTTGGCTGTATACTGATGTAGGCCCATGTATTGGTTTATTTTCCTTTAATTATTTATTTCAACAGACAACTAATAGTTTCTCTGTAACAGGCTGTTAGGATCGATTGAAGCCTGGTTGTGTCCCGCTGGCATGCAGCCCTCTTGTTTTGGTCTCAAACTCCTCGACCCCTCCCCGTGTGCCCGGCCCGCAGTGTCAGACTGGAGGCAGCGGAGGGGGGTGAAAGTTCGCCAGCATGGCTCTCGTGTATCAGGTGACAATGTAGGAAAGTTAGACACCACAAGCGGCTAAAACCCAACCTAGCAAGAAGGCGACGGTAGGAGAAGTCAGCATGACCACTGAAAGGGGCTCAGCTCTGAGCGGGGAGGATGAGGAGGACACGGCTCTGGGATATTACGACGACGAAGACGACCTGGAGGCGTTTTCAGACGCCGAGCTGGGCTGTGAGGACGGAGGTAGGCGGGTATTTCTTCTGCTGAGGAAGGTCACACACCGGCAGGGAGCGAGGGGAGACGGGACGCTGTCAGCGCGGCTCTGCCCCTGACACGGCTCGGTGCAGCTCAGCTGCTGCTCGGTACTGCTCCTCACTTTAACCAGGCTCCCTGCAGTTAGCTAACGGGAGCTGGGCTCCATATTTAAAATACAAATTCACTACTGCGTCAGCTACAAAGTCAGCGGGCGTCATTATTTAAAGTTACTACAGAAGTATAGCAACGGAATACATTTACTACACGCTTTATAGTCATACAGATGACATCACATATACAGTATAAGGTTACATTAATCTCGAACATGCAGTGGTATAATCCAGTTTCCCCCAATGCGCACACCTGTCCCGGAGCGACTCCCGCCTAAGCGCCGCTCACTGACAGTATGCCTTTAAAGGCTGCCTGTGCCTAGCAGTGTGAAACCTGCTCAGACTACTGTAAGAAACAGTCCACTGTGTCCCTGCATAACCTCTGTCCCACTATAACCAGTCCACTCAGCCTCTGTGTCCCACTATAACCAGTCCACTCAGCACTCATCAGTGTGCAGGATCCACAGCTTCAGCCATACAGTCTGTGGTCCCAGCATGCACGTGTTGGTCACAATACATCTTGGGTGTGTTTCTTTATTGATGTCACCTAGTGTGCTAGCTATCATTATTCAATCACCTGACTGATCATTCAGTCAGGTGATTGAATAATGATTGATTAAAGATTGATTAGGTGTGATAATCAGAGGTACAAACCTTAGCTGAGATCATCCTCAATTTTAGAATCCAGCTGCACTATGTAGTGGAAATACAGCTGTAACTATTGGTTAACATCATCGAGGCTCTGCGTTATAACATTTTTACTGCATCAAGTAAGTAACATAAAATAAGACCTGAAAACATCAGTGTGATAAAATTGACCTAAAATGACAGAAATATGTGTTTTCCATGTACATTAGTTTGGGCCTTCTCACAGCTGCTAACAGCTGCACTACAGACAGCCAATCCAGGTGTTTTAGGCTAAAACACTCACCCATTTTCCCCATGCTTGGAAGGAGGGAATAGGCGAAAGGAAGCCAGGTCGTGAAAACCTCCCCAAAGCCTAGCATTTAATGTGATGAAGCATTATGCGTCAGTCACATGCATGGCATGTGGTCACTCTAGTCCTGATGTCAGTGTCTTAAAATCTCCTCTCCTCTGTGGGAAAACAAACGTCTGTTACATTGTCATTGTGAGAAAGTTAAGCTGATGTTAGCTTTACAGTGCAGACTCACACAGATGCTAGCATGGCTGAAGACTTATTGATTTTTTCATAACATCAGAAAAATAATGAAACATGTCATATGATATTTTCTAATCAGAGTAATTATTAGTTCATGTGTGCACATTCTTTGTAACGCCTACTAAATCATTTTATAGTATTGAAAACTTGTTTGAACTGTGCTCCATTACTTTTCTGTGATTGGCTGATGAACTGCAGGCTGGCAGAGGGCTGCTCGATCAGTTCTGGACTTGATAGAAGTGTGTTCACGTCTGTCCTCTCCTTCTTCTTTGAAGTGACTTCAGTCAGGATATGACTGGTAGAGAGGGAGTGTTTGTTATCATAAGCACACTGTGGCCTTCTGCTCTGCACTTCTTTCTGCCTACACCGAAATAGAAAATGAGAAAAGTGCATTTGATGAAGTGAACAGCTGAGCTATAATGGGAGCTATTGTTTCACCAAACACTGTGTTATTGACTCGTTTACTGAACGTTGATGAAACGCAGAACAGCAGAAAGCCTTTTGTTAGAATGAACTTGACATTCACAATCAAGGTCGTAGTGTCTAGATAGGAATGTGACACACACACAGTATGACTGTAATATTGTACATTTGCCTGGGGCGATAGGAAACTCATATGCACTCCATGCCTACCGACAATCGTCTCATGTTCATGCTTCTTCCTATTCATACTACTAGTATTTTGGCACAATATTTTGGAGTCTTTGCACTGCAAGAAGAATAATGAGAGCTACATGTTGAAGTTAATTTCTCAGCAAAAAGGGTTGAATATTAAACTGCATATTTAAAATAAAAAAAATCTAGGGTAGCTAGGGCATAATCACACCTTAAAGCTGGTTAGTATAACCAAAGTCACATCTGATGCTGTGGTATTAAGCAGTTGGAGGTTTAGGGCCTTGATCAGAGGTAATGAGGGGCCGGCAAGTGTCCAACTCTTGAAATGAACACTTAAACCAACATTAGCACTGAATCAAAATAATGATCTGACCTCTAAAATAGTAAACATGTCTGAGGAAATTTATGCCTGTTCACTCAAAAGAGCATCTGTGAGGTCAGGCGCTGATGTTGGACAAGAAGGCCTCAGTCAGAGTTGTAATCTCTCCCAAAGGTGTTCAATGAGGTTCAGGTCAGGACTGTGCAGGTCACTCTTGACCCCAGACTCTTTATGTGCTGATTTTAATGCAGCTGTTAGGGATCAATGTGGCTGAACTCAGTCAGTATGGGTCTCCACTGACAATATTAAACATAAAAAAAACTTGGATATTTCATGTTTTTTTTTTCGTCAAACAAAAGCTGCATGTTATCAGAAAGAACCAGAATTGCATGAATGTCTTAGTGTAACACATGAACCCTCCCTCTTCTTTTTATAATTGTCTGCGACCTTTTTGGGAGAGTGCTTCAGCTTTAAACGGAACCAGCACAGGGTTACAAAATTGTGGGAATTTTCAAAGTTGGAAACTTCATGGGAACAAATGGGAATAAACTGGGAATTTACAAAACTGAAGGTTGGCCCTTGATATGGAACTTAAATATAGTTGGGGAAAATATATTTTGAGCATAATCTTGACTAAAACAACCAGATTTCATGCAGGTTCTGCAGGGCTATTGAGGCCACGCCCCCTACCTGTGATTTCTGTACCTGGACCACACTTTAGAGCCCAGAGCACAGAGATTATTGAAGACACACATTTGAGCTTGTGGACTACATAATATTAAATAAAATAATTAAAACTTGATAAAGTTCTACTTACAAATAAATCTGTTCAAATGTTTTTTAATTGTTTTATTTTGCATGTCTGCTTATGACAAAACAAAATGTTTAGATTTATATTTGGATATGATACACTTTGTTTGAATTACCCACAACTTACAGTGAATTCCCTTTCTGATTTGGAATATTCCCAAAATTCTTAAAAGCTTAACTTCCCATGGTAAGTTTCTGGAAATTTACCAGAAACATTCTGCCCCTTTGCAACCCTAAGCACAGGTGGAGATCTCCTAAAACACTAAAGGATTGGATCCTACATTTTACCTGTTTGAACTCTGTAGCATCTTTTTTAAGACACTCTCCTAGACTAAGCATAGATAACCGGGATGACATCATCAAGGTTATTAGTGCTGTGTAGTTAGTAGCGTGGAGGTGGTTTGCTTATAAAAGGTGACATTCACCATGAATAAACAGCATCACAACCTCTGCTGAGCAGTAGTTGTAAACTGGCTTCTAAAACATCCCTTGAAGTGTGTTATCATGTGGTTTAACAATCTTATTTATAATGCCTCTGTCTCTATCAATGTGTAGTCTTCAGTGATTCTCTGAATGGAGAGGTCAAACCTCGCATACTGTTGATGGGCCTGCGGAGGAGCGGGAAGTCCTCCATTCAGAAGGTGGTCTTCCATAAAATGTCACCCAATGAGACACTGTTCCTGGAGAGCACCAATAAGATCTGCAGGGAGGACGTCAGCAGCAGCTCCTTTGTCAGCTTCCAGATCTGGGACTTCCCCGGCCAGATTGACTTCTTTGACCCCACTTTTGATTACGAAATGATCTTCAGAGGCACTGGTGCGCTAATCTTTGTCATCGATTCACAGGTCAGGCCACAAAGTACTTAATCCTTAATAATATTGTGAAGGATTTCTACTCTATTCAACATTCAGTCTTTTCACTTTGTCTACTGTTAAATCAGGTCCAACCACCTGTCCTTGGAGATGATAGGCTGTACTGAAGTCGAATTTACCATGCACAATCACTTTTTATCAATGATAACATGTTAGAGAGTTTTAGAGGTACTGGTAGGTGGATGTTTCTTATGGTTCAGAGCCAGGCTTGCTGTTTCCATCTGTTTCCAGTCTTTATGCTAAGCTAAGGTAGGGGCTTTAATGAAAGACTTTGAGAGTGGTATTAATCCTCTCATCTCAAATGTTTCCAACATTTGTACATTTGTGTTTTATTTCACAGATTTTGCCAAATGTTGCAAACATTAGTGCACAGCTTGTGAATATGTGAATATTTTCTCTTCCTCGTGATAGGATGACTATGTGGAAGCTCTGAGCAGACTGCATCTCACAGTGACCAGGGCCTACAAAGTTAACCCGGACATCAACTTTGAGGTGTTCATCCACAAAGTGGACGGCCTGTCGGATGACCATAAGATTGAGAAGCAGAGGGACATTCACAAACGAGCCAACGATGACCTCGCAGATGCCGGGCTGGAACGAATACACCTGAGGTGAGTCCTACCTGCAGCATCAGGATGGCTTTATGTTTTAGTTTGTTTAGATTTAATAGATTCTCAAAATGATACACTACTGTCATGAATCTTAACAGTTTAAAACATGTACCGTGGGGCAGGTCATATATTGATTTAATTCAATTCAATTCAATTTATTTATATAGCGCCATATCATAACAAAAGTTATCTCATGACACTTTTCATACAGAGCAGGTCTAGACTGTACTCTTTATAATATTATTTACAGAGACCAACAGTTCCACCATGAGCAAACATTGATGACGGTGGCGAGGAAAAACTTCCTTTTAACAGACAGAAACCTCGAGCAGACCCAAGCTCATTGGTAGACAGTCATCCACCACGACCGGTTGAGTTAAAGATAGAGAGGGGCAGATAGAGAGAGAGAAGGGGGATAGACAGATAAATAGAGAGAGATAAAGAGAGACAGAGAGACACAGATGCACAGCAGCAGCAAATCATAAACTACCTATAAACTGTAATGGAGATATGGAAGCAATAATGACATATGTGGTGGACATTATGCAGGACCAGCCACAGCAGCAGCCATGATCCATGAGAACCTGCTGGACGAGAGAGCACAAAAACTCCAGGGAAATTTATTTAGTAACATGCATTAACATGCATTAATGAGACATGTATGTTTCCAGATGGTGGTGGTGATGGCGAGGGGGGGGGGGGGGGGGGTTAGGATGGCAGCATAACTAAGGGATGACCAGAGCCAGCCCTAAATATAAGCTCTATCCAAAAGGAAAGTTCCCAAACCTCCCAAACCCAGAATGGTAGTTTATTCCACAGAAGAGGAGCCTGATAGCTGAAAGCTCTGGCTCCCAATCTACTTTTGGAGACTATAGGAACCACAAGGAACCCAGCGTCCTGAGTGCGCAGTGTTCTAGAGGGGTAGTAAGGTACTATGAGCTATTTGAGATAAGATGGTGCCTGACCATGAAGAGCTTTGTATGTAAGGAGAAGAATTTTAAATTCTATTCTAGATTTAATAGGTAGCCAATGCAAGGAAGCCAAAATGGGAGAGATGTGATCTCTGATCTTGGTTCCTGTCAGAACACGTGCAGCAGCATTCTGAATTAGCTTCTGAATTTGTTTCGGAGGTGTTTGGGTCCAATTACAAGAACTTCAGTTTTGTCTGAATTTAACATCAGAAAATTGTAGGTCATCCAACTTTTTATATCCTTAAGGCATGCTGGAAGTTTAGTTAACTGATTGGTTTCATCAGGCTTGATCGATAAATATAATTGGGTGTCATCAGCGTAACAATGAAAATTAAATTTATTCATGAATTTATTCATTTATTTTTGAATTGGACCACTTTCTACGCTGGTGATGGTGCTCCTCTGAGTTCTTGGCACAGTGTGAAAAATAAAGCGAGGTGTGATATCTGCACTAGTATTGACAAATGTTTTCCTTCCTTTGCTACAGGACTTTCAAAGTTGAGAGTGTAATACTATCTGAAAAGTGTGTGATAACCTTGACATGCTAATCTTTGGACTGGCAATAGTTGCCTCGTTTTACATCCAGATCAATATAAAGCTAAGGATGATCATGACTGTGAAGCAGTTTGTCATTGGAATTTCTTCTCCTGATCTTCATAGCTTCTATTTAACCAGCATATATGACCACTCCATATTCGAGGCTTTCAGTAAAGTGGTCCAGAAGCTCATCCCACAGCTGCCTACACTGGAAAACCTGCTCAACATTTTCATATCTGTGAGTAATCCTGCTGCACCACTGTGTTCCCTATTGTTATTGGACTATATGCATGATCTCCTGTACTTCATGATCCTGTCACTAGGTGGCAGTGATACCTAACAGATAGACTGGTTGCATGTCTTCGCTGACTGTTAGGTGAAAGAACATCGCCAAGATGTACACTCTCCTGTCATTCCTGTCAAATCTAACTGATCTCAAGTCATAGCTGTACTGCCAAAGAGCTGACAGTCACATTCATGTTGTGTATGTCATACTGAATAGAATATTTGCTGATGCCATGTATACAAAACCAACTTTTTCAGTATTCTAATATAGTAAAACAAGAAACGTGTAATGTTGAACAAAGACATTCTCCATGTACTGGACTACAAAAACATTATGTTTATTGTCGAGTAATATGCTAATTGATTGTTTATCTCTTTATCTTATCTGTTAGTAAAAATATTCTGAGCATTTCCCACAGCTGAAGAATATTTGTATTGTGTGTGAAACTGTTGTAGAAAAGGAAGCCATGTCATTTATACGGCTTTACAGGTGATTGGCTGTAAAGCCGTATGCTGGCTCCAGAAATCCTGTCTCCAGTTGATACATTTGGTTCCACTGATCAGTCCTTTAAAAGTGTGCCAAGAGTCATGAGGAAAAGTTCTTTAGCAGTGTGCTTCATTTTTTCGCTAATGCAGTGAATCTTTTATCATTTGTTAAACTTTTGATGATTTTTGCCAAATTATTCAGTTTTAAATGGTGAAGGATGATGATTTAAAAGTAACTGACCTTATCGTTTAATGCGTTTCTCTCCAAACGCACTCAAAAAAAAAAAAGATTCATTGATTTTATTAGCCTGTGAGATGACGTACACCTTGATAAGCTTCCCATCTTGTTTAGACACATTTGTTTTAATATTGACTTATGTCTTTGGAGTCAGGACTTCAGTATGGATTTGTATCTCTTTAGGTTACTGTAGTTTTGGCATACCTAGATTCCTTGATACTGTAGGAATTACTGGGTACATCCTTTAGGGGGCAGTCATGTACAGGGTAGAGCTCATGTTTATTAAGATTCAGAAGCAAGTGTGTTTTTTTTAGTTGCTTTTGAGATTTGGGTAGTGTGTTTTAAAAAACAAAGACATGTTGTCTGTCAGCTGGCTGACAGTTATCTCTCTTTTGAACACATGTAGGTTTGTTTTGTGTTTACAGTTCATGAAGTATCTCAATAATAATAATACAATATTTCAGCAGCTCAGAAACAAATGTGTCAAAATTAGACAACCACGAGGAAGACCAATTTGAAGTGTAAAATGTGGCATTATGGAACTATAACCAATCAGATCTGACTGTAAATTGTTCTTACTTTTAAAAAAGGGGATTGCTGAAAACTTCAAAGGCAATAAATCAATAACATAATCAGGGGGTGTCTGCTAATTAAAGAAGCATTAAAGAGCTATTATCAGTCATTTTAGCAGCCTTCATAGGATTTGAAAAGGATATTGTATCAATAGCCTGTTTGATGTCATTTTGCATAATGAAAGTTAATGATTTTAATTTACACGTGTAGATAAGTGGACATGGTATTTTGCAAATACTACAGTCAGACTGATTAGACATGCTTCTCTTGTATAATTTATATAATAGCCTCACTTCTGAAACCAGAGTACATTTTGAAACAAGTCAGACACTAGCTATCAGCTGGAAAGCTTGTTTTGACTTCCCATGAAGATTGTGCATGAGTACAATGTCAACATGCAGTAAATAACAGTTTCTAGGCTCCACTTACAGATTCTACAGTCAATACAGATGTCATTCTTATTTCTGAAGAAGAAAATGGCTGACAGGATGGAAATGATGTTCTGAAAGAAACACAGCTTAGCATGTTGATAATGTCTGTGAAAAAAGATTATTTTTCAAAGACAGAAAAATGTTTCACGTATTGAAGACATCAGAAAATAAACCGCATATCTTGTATATGTGACAAGTACATAAAAAGAATGTGGGAAAGTTGGAATGTGCGTGGAGTGAATAATCCAGTAAAAAGAGTGTAGGTTTTGTCCCATCTTAAAACACTGGCCTCGGATATTATGTTTTTACAAGAGACCCATCTGAATAATAAATCACATGGCTTAGGCCAAAGTGGACAGGAGAGATCTATCACTCTGCTTTTATTTCTAAAGCAAGAGGCGTGGCAATCTTAATTAGCAAGGGTGTACCTTTTTTGCAGAAAAAAACAATAACCGACAGAGAGGGTCGCTATATTATAGTGATTGGAGAGATTCAGAATATCTCCCTCAACCTAGTAAATATGTATGCTCCTAACACAGATAACCCTGTATTTTTTCAGAAAGTTTTTGCATTAATACCAGATATGGCACAGACTAATATGATAATCGGAGGAGATTTCAACACCGTTTTGGATGCATATCTAGGTAGATCCTCCACAAAGAAACCTCCTAGAAATGCTTTAAGTGAATTCCTAAACACATATATCTTGGAGACTAAATCCTCACCTGCTTGCAGATAAAAGATTTTGTGACTACCTAAAAGATAAAATATCATTGTATTTTGAGTTGAATGATATTCCAGAGATTTTTCCCTCCACTCTTTGGGAAGCGTTTAAAGCCTACATTAGAGGTAGCATAATTTTATTTGAAGCCTCAAGGAGAAAAGAAAACATGTCCAAATTAAGGACAGATCAAAGCACTGGATCAGGAAAATGCTCGATTCCCATCTACAATTCTGCTTTGAAAAAAAACAACATTGAAATATGAATACAATCAAATTCAAATTTGGGGATAAACCACATCATTATTAGCTCGTCAGCTAAGAAAAATGGAGAATGATAGGACAATACATAAGGTAAGCTAAGAAAAATGGAGAATGATAGGACAATACATAAGGTAAAAGCCTGTGATAACACAATACTCACAAAATCCAAAGATATTAATAACAGGTTCCTTGAATTTTACACAGACGTGTGTACTTCTAAATCTACCTCAGAGTCTGAGATTATTAATACGTTTTTTAGATAAATGTAACCTACCCAGATTAGGTGTTGGAGATTGTAAATTGCTAAATGCGGAGCTCACAATCAAAGAGGTTCAGTCTGCTGTTGCCTCATTAAAATGTAATAAATCACCAGGTCCTGACGGACTGCCTGGAGAATTATATAAAACGTATGGTGAAAAGTTATCTCCTTATTTATTAAAGGTATACAAACACGCTCTGGAAAGCGGTGCTCTACCACCGACTTTAACTGAGGCTGTGATCACGGTAATTCATAAGAAAGGGAAAGATCCACAGGAAGTCGGTGCCTATCGCCCCATTTCACTCCTGAATGTTGACGGGAAGCTATTTGCCAAAATACTCGCTAACAGACTGAGCCCCTTGCTGGAGAGATTAGTTCACCCAGACCAGACGGGTTTTGTACCTAACAGAAACTCTACTTTCAATCTGAGACGCCTCTTTAATATTATGTACACAAGAAGAGAACCACACTCTGATCTCGTCATACGCTTGATGCCGAAAAGGCGTTTGATCAGATTGAGTGGCAATACTTACTTGAAGTTCTCAGTAGATTCAATCTCGGAGATGGTTTTTTGTCACTAATTAAACTTATCTACAGAAACCCTACAACCCAAATTCTAACCAACTATCCTCCCCGTTTAAGTTATGTAGGGGGACGAGGCAGGGATGCCCCCTCTCCCCTTTAATCTTTGCTCTTGCTATTAAGCCGTTGGCTCAAAGTATTAGACTCGTGCACCGTTCCCGGAGATACTGCAATACCGGGTCGATGCGTGGAGTGGACGAAGCAAGCCCCTATTCCATCTCCCTGCTCCAAAAATCAATTTAATATTTGGTCCCCGGGTAGGGGATGTATCAGATATTAAACTGATAAGAACAGATACTACACTTGATCTTAGCCAAAAGGCAGAGAAGCGATGATACATGGATACACCACTAAAGAAACAATTAGTAAAATATCATTGTATGTAGATGTTATTCTTCTTTATGTAACACCTCGACAAATAACTATTACAACACTTTTAGATAAAATCAATTTATTCGGTACTTTTGCAGAATATCGGATTAATTGGACAAAAAGTGTCTTAATGCTAGTTTACACAGATGACCTGACATTCTTGATTAACCTCCAGTTTAAAATCTCCTCATTTCCTCCTTTAATAGAAAAACTGCGCTCTAGGTTATTGTATTGGGATTCACTCCCAATCTTGTTGATTGGAAGAATAAATGCGGTTAAGATGGTCTTTCTTCCACAGTTATTATATCTGTATTAAAATATCCCAATATTCCTTAAAAATCTTTTTTAAACAATTAGACTCTTTAATTACTCCTTTTTTGTGAGGACATAAATCCCCCAGAATAGGTAAGAAATATCTCTGCAGGCCTAAATCTGCAGGAGGATTAGCACTTCCAATTTTTTTGTTTTACTAGGGGGCCTCTGCGATTAAGAATTTCATTTTCTGGCTAAACACCACAAAGTCCCACCTAATTGGCTACTGATGGAACAGGAGGAATGACACCCATACTCACTGGCTACAATTGTATTAGTGCCAACTAGGATCAGTAGGTTATTATATAACAACAATCCTATTATTCAGAACATAATTTACATCCACATTTGCCGTCTGGCTTGGGTGGAGCCTTTTCTAAGTGGAATCAGAAAGGTATTAAATGTGTTGGAGATCTGTATATACAAGGTGTAATTGCCTCGTTTTCTCAGTTACAGCAGAAATTTGGATTGGAAAACAATAACTTTTTTTAATATCTGCAAATCAGGGACTATATACGTAGACATCTGGAGGATTTTCAGACCGAATCAAAAACTTTAATAGACGACTGTCTGAACCTGTCATGACATGTTATCTATATTAATCTCCTGTCATGAAGTCATCACCAGAACCCTTATTTATTATTCTCGGGGTGTCTAAAACCTTTTAAAAATTAAACAAAGCACAACAATGTTTTATTTCATATGGTCTTATAATAGCGAAGATATTAGATAAGATAAGATATGTTTTAGAAGACAGACTCCAACATTTTGATGCAACTTGGCAACCTTTTTTACAGTACCTTGCTAATACAAATCCAATTTAAAATTCTGTCTCCTATATGTATAGCGGAGTTCCCGTGATATTTTCCATGCAGGTCTTCTCCAGGGAGTGGTGGGTGGATTCTTTTTGTCAACCTGTTATGTTGTGTTTCTGTTGTTTCTGTGTTTGTGTTCTGTAGTTACTCTGTTTGTATGTTTGTATTATAAATGCCCAATAAAAATACATAGGATTAAGAAAAAGTACATAAAAAGAATGTGAATGTACGTTAGAATGAACATGTGTGACAGGAGAATGTAATATACCCCAGTCACAGTGTTAGTCTGGCTTTTGTATTTCAGGAGTGCTCGAGATGTCTCAAGTCCCAAGGCTTGTGTTTTGTACAAACACGGGCCTCAGTTCTGTAATGTATCGGACACCTGAGGCTGCTGTTGTTACAGAAATCTGTGTTTTTCTTTGAGAACACCTCTCCCTCTGTAACTGACTGTCTTTACTCATGTGTGGCTAAAATTAGTTTTCAAACTACATTAAAGCTGTACTGGGGAATGTCGATCAGATCAACTGTATACGGTATGGTAGGGATTGATGCTTGGGTTTCAGAGATTGGATAGAATACTGCATTGATGTACAACTAGAGTTCTAAAGCGCATTCTTTGAAGAACTTTGTCAAAAATCAATATGTCTCTCCAAAAAAAAAAGGAGCTTTTCAAGTAGTAATCTCTGTTCTTCTGTCTGTGCCTGTAGCATGTCTGTGTGACTGGGTGTCTTTTCAATCCTGAAAGAATAATAACTTGCCACAGACCTCAGTGGTCCAAGGCTGTGATGACAGGCCAGTGCTTCGGTGAATGCTATAGTGTTGGTGCAACCCATTCAAATAAAAAACTTACTGCCTGTGCAAACTAGCTTGGTGCTATGCAAATAATTTTAAGAAAATTAAATTGTTGGTCCCAGGATCTGATGTGCAAGTGAAATGTTGTGACAATTGACCAGTCAGTTGACCAGCTAAGGTCTGGTGGAAATGTTTTCACAAGCTTGTTCTTCTTCTGTTTGTACTAATGAGTAGCTAGCACCATTGTACAACCCCATGTATTCACACACCAACATTCTCATCATTGTTAAATTCTTTTTATCTGCTATTTTATTGGCCGAAGACAGGTGGTTACCACCATAAGTTTGAGGTGGCATAGCAAAACATGAGCATGAAACTATTACCTTGGCCCACCTCTGTGCCGCCTTACCTTTTGTTTGTGAAAGCCCCTTAAGGGTATTCTGATAATAACCTAACCACAAAACTAACTGATGGAAGTACATAAGGATAATGAAAGCAAAAGCAGGGCAATGTACCTGGTGTCTCTTGGCTGCTTCAATGCGCTCAGCTTCCAAAGCTGAGTGTCAATTAAGTTGGCAAAACTACTTTTAAACCAGACACTGGTGTTCCGGTGACTAATGCTGCAGAGTACAGGTAGACATGTAATTAATGGAACATGCTCATAGGTACAGGAATCAGGTAGTAAGTGCTGCTTTTCGTCATGCAAAAGACAATGTGGCAAGGAGCTAGTGGAGACGGGCCGGTATACATGCTAAAGGACTGAAGGAACAAGCTGCAGGTGGGAGGATGAGTAGGGACAGCAGGGGAAGGATCAGTCTGGTCTGAGGGACAGGTATGATCTGAAATGGGAAAAGTAAAGGGATCACCAGACGCAGTAGGATTCATCCCCTGGGGAACAATCCATAGTTTATAGTTCCAAAGTGGTGGTCTGACAGACTGACACTGCAGGCACGGTTGAAAATAACTCAGACGGTCTCACTTCTTGAGCAGAGGATTGGTTGCACTCCAGTTAGAAAGTGGGTCTTCTATTAGTATGCATTTTCATGCATCTTCATAAATCACAGACATTTTGATGCTGGCATGATCTTTCTGTTTATCTTCCCAACACAAAAATAAGCCTTGAGAATGAGGTAGAAAATGAGAGAGAGGGAGAGGGAAATTAAAGTTCATCACTCTGAACAGAAAACCAAAACATATCTTCATTTGCTCTGTGTTTCATTTTGGTTACCCGCTAAATTAAAATAATACCAACAGCCCTCTCTGCAACACTCAGGTAGCGTCCTTACACAGACTTCTTGTATGCTGAGTGCTGAGAGGTGCTGATGGATTAATTACCTTGCCTACTAATGATGTACTTCAGTTAAAAATGAATGTATTGTTGGGGCTTGATATGTATACAAGATATACAGTTATTATTCAGCTTTGTTTGCTGAATCATATTATCTGCTCCCAACCTGGTAACACATTTTCTATGGCCCGTTACTGGCCCCTAACCCGGAGGTTGGAAACCATTGTCTTGAGTGAAATCCTTTGATTGGACTGATGGAATTCAGTGATTTCCCAAATCCTTGTTTTCTCTCTCATCATTGAGTTGACTGTGTATTATTGCACTTTGAGATCTTGTTCTGTGAGAAGCCCAGCTTACTCATTTCTAACATTAATTATTTATTGTCCATTATCCATATCAACCCCATTATTAACAGTAATAACCTTGATTTAGCTTTTTTTGCGATATTCATCCAAAATATTAGCACTATATATTACTATATACTGTAGTTTGACCACATAATCCAAACTCAAGTTCTGCTTACACTGTTTCTCTCATATGTAGGCGGTATTTGTTTTGAGGTCTTTTCTTCAGGTTCCTTTTAATAATGCTTAGTGTAATTAAACATTTATTTGCTGACAGACAGATTTTTAATTTTCACATTGTTGTAGCAAACAGCTGAACACCCCGTCCCCTGAGAGAGGCTGGTATTTAGGATTTAGTGCCTGACTCATCTTCCTGGAATAAATTAAAATGACATTACAAGAGCAAAGCATTTTTACCCCACAAATTTACCAAAGCACACTGTAATATTCAGAATAATTTAATGTGATTGATGAAAACAGGAGACAGCTATTTAAATTTGTTCCATCTGTTTATTTGCCCTTTTCTCACAAAGCTGAATGGAGACTGAGCTGAGTAATGTTTTCTTTGTCCCTGTCATGTGATGTCTGCAGAGGGTAGACAGCGTTGCCAAATTAGTGACTTTCTCACTGGATTTGGCAAAAACGACAAAGCAAAAACTTCCCATATATGCTGAGCACTTGTTGGCTTCACTCCCAACTCATCCCAAACTATCTCAGTTTGGTTTAGGTTGGGTGATTGTGGAGGCCAGGTCATGTGATGCAGCACTGCATCACTCTCCGTCTCTTCACTCTCCTGGAGGTACAGATAACAGGTAACAGTACAGGTAACAGTGTTACTACTAATCACAGACCAATGGGATGGCACCACACCATCACACCTCCTCCTCCATGCTTCAAGGTGGGAACCACACATGCAGATACCATCCGTTCACTTTTTCTGCATCTCACAAAGACACAGTGATGGGAAACAAAAATCTCAGATTTGACTCATCACACCAAAGTCCAGATTTCCTCTGGTCTAATGTCCATTCTGTGTGGTTGTTTGTTCGAGCTGTTCTCTTCTTCTTGTTGGTCTTCCTCAGTCGTGGTTTCTCTGCAGTTATTTGACCATGAAGGTCTGATTCACACAGTCTCCCCTGAACACTTGATGATGATGTGTCAGCTACCTGAACTCTGTGAAGCATTTATGTGGGCTCCAATCTGAGGTGCTGTTAATTGTTTGAACTTCTCTGCAGCAGCGCTAACTCTGGTCTTCCTTTCCTAAGGCAGTCCTCAAGAGAGCCAGCTTCATCGGAGTGTTTGATGGTTTATGTGACTGCACTTGAAGACACATTCAAAGTTGTTGATATGTTCTGGACTAACTGACCTTCATGTTTTAAAGTAATGATGGACTGTGTTACGACCTGGCTCGTTAGGTCAACCGTAACATAGAATGGGATAAGAAATAAAGAGAAAAATAACACTTGCTTTAGGTTCGTCCGTTTATTTTCTTAATTTAACAAAAGGTGGTGAGGGAAAAGGGAACAAAAAGGGCACACGAGTGCTGTTTAAAAGAACAAATAAATATAACAAAAAGAGAACTCTAACAGAGCCTATTCTTTACTAAGTCACAGAACAAAACCAGAAACAAAAACCTCACTATTTAATCTATTTTTATCAATAACAAAAAACATCAAAAACAGCACCCCTTAATCTAATGAATCTAACAAAAAATCTCTTCATGAGTAATCAGTATTTAAATCAAAACTAAACCCTGCCCAATCCCAAAATTTCCAACACCAACCTTCTCAAAACACAAAATACGAGGCAAGCTTTCGGAACAACACACACACAAAGCCACCACAATGCTCAGGCGGCTGCAGTTTAAATGCCCCGGGCCAGGACAATTGGACACAGCGGATTGGCTGGCCGGAAGAGGATGCAGAGGGTGTCGCACCAATCCCAATCCTCTTGGTTTCCAGGAACCAATCCGTTAACGGCCCCCGCACACTTGCATTTACCTACTGGGATAGACACAAGAGACCTAATGGGGTGAAACGGCAGCGGCTGTAACAACTGTTGTTTCGCTTTAATATGAATTAGTACAGCAGTAAAATCGGGCTCTTTACTGTATGCTGTATGCTGTATGCTAGTTACGTAAAATATGTACAAAATATGTACATTTTGTGCGATTTACATTAAACTTGCCCCTCTGTGTTTTCTGAGGGGCAAGTCTGTTTTGTTAATGCAACTCCACTGTAATGCATGGAGGAGTTTGTATTTCTGTTTTTCAGTTTCACTCTTTTCTCACTTATGCGTGTATCAAAGACCATCTGTCTGTGAAGTTAGTGAAACACTTTCAAAACATATGGTGCGTGTAGGGGAGAGTATGAGTATACATCTCCTATATTCTGAAAACTCTTTCAGGGTGTGGGTGTGTGGGTGTGGGAGCATGAATGTTTAGTGATGTTGTTCTTTGTCTCTGTCTCCATTTTCAGAACTCAGGTATTGAGAAGGCCTTCCTGTTTGATGTGGTCAGTAAGATTTACATTGCCACAGACAGCAGTCCAGTGGACATGCAGACATATGAACTGTGTTGTGACATGATCGATGTGGTCATTGACATCTCCTGCATCTACGGGTAAGCCAGTGGACACTCGACAAACTGTAATATCACCAGTCAATCAAGTCAATGTCAAAAACATAAAACCATGTTGCAGTGGCATCAACAAAAGTGAGGTGGGGCAGTGTTTAGCTCAGTTGGTAGACCTGTGGCTCTTTCCCGCATGTCATTCCCCATCTGTCTCTCCACATTCCTGTCACTCTTCAGCTGTCTCTATCAAATAAAGCTTGAAAAGGCCGAAAAATAATCTTTAAAAAAAAAGAAAAAAGAAAAAGTGATGTACAAAGAAATGCTGTTAGAAAACAACACATACTACACTGGTACACATTCCTGTGTACCAGCCAATGGTTTTACAACCATGGTGGAGGTGTCTACATGTAAAATAAAACAGTCTTTCAAAGATGTCAGACAAATAAATGCTCATATTTATCTGTAACTGCTGGATGTGTAAACAGAGGTGATGATATGTCCTTGTTGTGGTCACAGCTCCTACACCCCAAGTGGCCAAAGCCACCATAGTATCATAATAATGACAATAATATCATCGAAAAAGAAGTCTACTTCAGTCGGTCTTGTGGAGTGAAAATGTAGACTGACTTATTACACACGCTTTGGTAGGGTGGGTGCTCCAGCCTCACAGACATGTTGTCACCACCAGGACCTTCTTGCTGTGCCACCTCACAGCAAAAAGCTTTCAACCTGCCACTAGTATAGGACCTCTCTGTGTGGACTTTGCATGTTCTCTCCATGTCTGCATGGGCTCCCTCTGAGTACTCTGAAGTCCAAACACATTTAGAGGTTAATTGATGCTAAATTGCCCTTTGGTTTGAGGTGTGAATATGTCAGCCCTGTGATGAACTGGTGACTTGTCCAGGGTGCACCCTGCCTTTCGTCCAATGTCAGCTGCCAGCAAAGAACAATAGTAGAAGATGTGGCTCAGGGCTACACAGTGTGTCACGTAGGGGTTCTGACTAGGAGACTGACTACTACTCAGTGTAATATGGACAGCAGTATACCTATCGACTATCCTTCCTTTTTTCTAGTAGCTTTTACAGAAGCCAGATATGATTTGCTTAAAGCTTTGGGAGAGATGTACTGTAACAACTTTACAGTTTAATTCAACACAGGAGCTGCAAACTATACAAATGAAATATAGAATAAAATAATAGCCAAAACAAAGTTATTTATTATTATTATTTATCTATTGTTATTTGAACAAAACAATTCATAAATTATATCAAGATGACGATACAGGAACTGTCAGGAAATAACTAAGACAGTTTTCATATCATTTCTTAGGTAGTGAAAAGATTGTATGAGTGTGAGAAAGCTGAAAAATTATTCATTCACATCACTTTATCTGAAGCTGTACAGACGCATAAAATGATGTGTGTGAATAAATTATAGCCTTGCAGACATTAACATATGGCATGACACAAAAGTGAATGTTCAATATAAAAATAAATTACAAATATCCACCAGTATGTTATTATAGTATTAGAAAATTAAGAACTGCAAAACTGTAGTTGTGTAGTCACAACTAAAGCTTGCATACAGCCTGCACTTCTGCATTAATTAGAGGTCATGATTATAAAATTAATTTCTTCTTAAGAAATCATCAAATATTTGAGATGTATCTGTGTTGTTGGAGTGGCTGTGGAGTCACTGTCCTTGTCAGGTAGGTTGTGAAGTAGGATCTGTGAAAAAGGAGTTCTGGAGCAGAGTGGATATAATAGTAGTACAGAGCTGAATGTGATGTAAAGCCCAAAACACACACTGTCTGTGCTCCTGATCCCTCAGCAGATCCTCTACTCATCTGATATTCTCTCTTCAATTATCACTCCAGCTGGGAGTATAATTCCCAATCAAGGCCTGTGTATGTCTGTAGGCCAGTGTTCAATTATGACCACATAATACCTCCTTTATCACCACTCCAACCCTCACACCTACTCTGTGTGCACTCCATCACTCTCCTTCTTAGTCAAATAGCTCTTACAGAGCCAGGAAGTGTGTTTGGGGTCATTTTCCTGTTGAAAGACAAATGATATTCCCTCTGAGCTCAAACTAGATGGGATGGCATGTCGCTGCAGAATGCTATGGTAGCCAAGTTGGTTAGGTATACATTGAATCTTTTTTATTAATCACCAACAGTGTCGCCAGCACACTTCCTCTTCCATGCTACACGGTGGGAACCACACATGAGGATACCATCAGCCACCTTCACTGCATCCCACAAAGACAAAGTTGGAACTGACAATCTCAAATTTGAACTCATCAGACCAAAGTTCAGATTTTCACTGCATGGTTTCATGTCCATTCTGTGTGTTTTTTGCCCATTCAATTCACTTCTTAGATCATATATGATTTCTTTAGGTTTAACTGTTTGTTAGTGGCTCTGTCAGTGAAAAAAAAAGGACAACACAGTTAATGAAGGATAACATGAAGCAAATAGTCAATTTGGAAGGCTGCCATTTTGTGTGCTACTTGTATGTTTCTCAGAAAGTCTTAATATATCACTATAAAGCCATGGCTGTGGATCATAGAAGTCTGGTTATTTCTATGCCTCAAAAATAAGTTTCTCTTTGTCCAGTGTCACAGACCACAGAGAAAAAATGTGCCGTCATGAGACAAGAAAGTGGTAGCTGCCTTTTTCAGTATTATTTGTGGCTCATTCAAAAGGGAACTAAGGTGATTGAGATCAGAGGTCTGTGAGTGCTCAGGCCACAGGGCCACATCACGCCACCTGTACTAATGAATAAGAGAGAGATTATATTATATCTATAATGCAGGATAAACACAGCACTGTCTTGGCATTCTCTTAATCAACTTCATGAGTTCATCATCTGGAATGCTTTTAGATTCTCTCTGCAGTCCAACTCATCTCAAACCATCACTTAGGTTTAGGTCGGTGATTGTGGAAGCCAGGTCACCTGATGTAGCACTCCATCACTCTCCTTCTTGGTCAAATAGGGCTCCAGAGCCTGGAGGTGTGTTTTGGGACGCTGTCCAGTTGAAAGACAAATGATGGTCCCACTAAGCTCAAACCAGATGGGATGGCATGTTGCTGAAAACTATATGGTAGCCATGCTGGTTAAATGTGCTTTAACTGAATACATTTCCAACAGTGTCACCAGTAAAGCACCCCCACCTCCTTATCCAAGTTTCCTAATGGAAACCAGACATGCAGATAACCATCCATTCATCTTCTCTGCGTCTCAAAGACACAATGGTTGGAACCAAAAATCTTAAATATGGACTTACCAGATCAAAGTACAGATTTCCACTGATTTCCATTCCTGACGGTGACAGTGCCTGGAGGTGTGTTTTGGGTCATTGGAAGACAAATGATGGTCTCATAAGCTCAAACCAGATGGAATGGCATGTAGCTGTACAATATTGTGGTTGCTACACTGGTTAAATGTGATTTATTTTTTAAATGTAGCAAGTAATAAAGGAAGGAAAAAACATGAAGTGAAAGTCAGACTTTTGACTGGTACTGTATGTTCATTGAATTTTGATGAAATTATTATTATAATTTATTTTTAGAGCTTTCCCAGTCATAATTACAACACAAATCACAAATCTGAAACTTTTGGTTGGGATTTATTTATTTCCAGTATTTTGAAATTTAATATTTTCTTTCATTTGGTCTCTGACACTGTATAAGGCAATGTGTTGGCCCAGATACGTGTAGAATATGTAGACACACGAACAAAAAAGCTGAGTGGAAGTAGCTCAGAATCCTAACGTTTTGATGATGTTGGTTGGGAACACACAGGCAAATGAAACTGAAGCACCCACACTGAATTCTGGAATGCCGTATGGTCACGAAGCCTCCCCTGAGCCAGGTGGTGCTTGTTTGACCTATGTTTGTTGTCAAGAAAATAGGGCGTGTGTGTATATTTATATATATATATATATGTGTGTGTGTGTGTGTGGGATTGACCTTAGGCATCACAGCTGGGGATTTTAACTGAACTAGGCCACATTTGGCCTGAAGTGAGTGAATATTTAACCCATCACAGCTGTGTTGGGAAATGTGTGGCCAAGGGCACAAACAGGACTACTGCTAATTTCACATTTTGACCGTGGATAGAGGTGGACGGCAGATATCTGTAGATTACATTCTCTTTCTAAACACAATCCAAACTGTCTGCTTGAGTAACTCTTGCTTATGTGCAAACTCACCAGTGTCCTGGAATTGTTCAGCGTTAACAAACATGGAAGGCACCAGTTGGACCTGCTCACATAAATCAGCAGATTGTTGTACAGAAGGCTGACATCATTATCATCACAAAACAGCTGGGATATTATCCTTAATTAGAGGCTTTAGTGAATGGAGTCCCTTTTTTTACACCTCATAATTAATGAACTCCTCTCCTGAGGAACCTGGCATGCTATGCACTTGGAAAGCTCAAATGTGACTGAAATGTTCCTTGGCCAACAAGCTAAGCCAAGTCTTTTGTCAGTGAAATGCAATTATTTCTTTTTTTTTCTTCTCTTTGACAATAACGATAAATTAACATTTCATTAAACTCACAGTAACTGCACATGTTACTCAGTTTGGCTGTCTCCAGTCTGTGCAGCGCTGACACTATTCCTAGCTCACATACAGTATGTCATCACATACAGTATATGCCAAAGGCAATGAAAACATGACATAAGGTATGAAAGTATTTCATTCGTTTTGATAATTACATTGAATCCAGCATCTGTTGCATAGCAATGCTTTTTTTCTATCGTAGTACTGCTCTGTGTTGGTTACCAGCAGTGCCTCAGGTACAGATACGAGTGATACAAAATTAATGGAATCTCAGCTTGGTGCTGTCTGTTTGTCCTTGTGAAGTGTGGATTGATGCCTGATGTATAAAAATAATCCCCTGTGAAATTGTTATAGTCCTTCACAGACACGTTTTGTAAAATGTATTTTCATTTCCCCTCAACGCGTTACCACGGGGTTCCGAAACCTGTTAAAGCGAAACAGAGCACTCTGAAACATCTAATCGTTCAACTAAATACTCTGAATGGCTCACAAACACGTTCGTGCTTACTGAATACCCATCACACGCTGACAAGATAAATGTGGGCCATCGCTTTAAAAGTAAATGAATCCTCGCATCTCCTTTTCAGTTCAGTCAAAGTGACGTGCATGCATAAAGTCTTGCTAACTGATGCAGCAATGAATCTGACAATATTCAGAATATGAATACAGGTCATGTAAACAACATATTTTGTTTGGATATCAAAATTGCAAAGCAGCGGTCGAGGTGCCTGCACAGAAGAGAGGCCTTCATTTCTGGTTGAAAGGAAAAACTTTAAACGTTACAAAACACAACATCAACAGGTTTGTATACATGCAAATGTCCCAACACTGACCTTTAATTATGTTAATGAAATGGAGTGCACCCAGCTGTATGTATACAGGAAATTAGTGGAACATGCATGTTTATTAGCCATGTAAACAGTCAAGTAGAATTTTTTGGGTCATGTAACTAAATTAGTGATGCCACTGATGTGAATTTAATTGAAATGAACCCCCAAAACATGCTGGTACTACACTCAAAGAGACTCAAAAGGCATCAGGTGGAACATTGGCATAATGTTTAACCTTAACTTCCACACAACATCCTCTGACGTATGGGAGCGAGAGCCTGGAGAAAACCAATCATCGCTGTTAAATTAGTTATTTTGTACTCCACTCAATTATGTAAAAGTACAAAATAGCTGAATGTCATGTGGTCAATGCCTTAAAGATTCTTTACAATATAACTTGGACGAGTTATTGGCACTTGAATAGGAAAAATGATGCATGGAAACACATCACTCAGGTAATGGCAATGTGAGAAAAAAGCTCTTCATTTGAAGTTGTGTGTGAATGCACCGTTCGACTGATGCTGCATTAAAATTCATCCGTTTTCTAAAGGGTCTGGTGGCAGCCTAAATCAGCCACACAGGAGACAGATGAGGTATTACTTCTGCCTCAGGATCATGTCTTGTGCTGGGTCAGACTAGAGGACCAGATCACACACACATCAGGCAACGTCTCCACAAGACTTCTGACCACAGGCCATGTCTAAGGCCAAGTCCATTGCCTGTGTGAAAATTCCCCTGCTCTCTGGGTTTCAGTCACACACCGTTCACCTTCATGCATCCAGTTGGTAGAGCATCCGCCCCATGTCCGAAGGCTCAGCAGTGGCCCCGGGTTTGAATCTGACCTGCGGCCCTTTGCTGTTCCCGATCTCTCTCTCCCCACATTCCTGTGGAGCTTCTATCTTTTTAAAAAAAAAAGAAAAATTGTTTTGAGGTGTTTGTTGTCTCTCAGCAATTGTGATAGCTGCGTATGCTTTCTGTTACAGCAACCAAAAGTCTATTTTCATCCAGTGGAGCCCTCAGTGTACTTATATTGTATATGTAAACCTACTGTACAATGAAATGTCTCATGTGGTTCAGAAAAGAGAAGGAAGCCAGGAATAAACCAGGAAGACAACATTTATATTCATTAGATTGAATGAAGAAAGCAAACAATGTTTCTGTGTTTGTTTATCATCTTTGTGAACACAAAATTACAAATGAAAACCAAGAAAGAACAGCATGTCTTCTCTGTCAAGTGCTCAGTTTCTCTCTTTAAAGCTCCTATCAGCGAGCACTTCTCTCTCTGTCTCTATCATTTTCACCATGCTCTCTACATCTTGAAATATCTGAGGCTGAATACTAAAATCAAACGGTTGTTTTTTCTGAATGCTTCCTTTGAAATTGTCCAAAACAAAAATCTGTAATAGCACACTGAGTGTTTCCTGAAACTGCTGCTGTAATAGAAGAAACAGGACCACGCTTGTGTCAGATAATGCATTGTTTTTTACTCACTTCACTGGAGTTAAGCAGAATGTGTTTTTCTGTCTCATATCCTTCAGTCTGACCGACAGTGAAGGTGGTTTGCCCTATGACAAGGAGTCAATGGCCATCATCCACCTGAACAACACTACAGTCATGTACCTGAAGGAGGTCACCAAGTTCCTCGCCATGGTCTGCTTCCTCCGCAAGGAAAGCTTTGAGAGGAAAGGTCAGTACATTTACATCCATGTTAGAAAACTAGCCGTGGGTTTCAACAGTCATTGGCCGTGCCCTCTGTAACTTGAGCGCAGCACTCGATGTGGAGTTGCGAAGTGGGAGGAGTTATTTTGGGCGCCCCTGGTTCTGAAAATAAGAGTCTGATTCATTTCTCCTGTAGACAACGTAGCATTACTCGATGGCTGCAATCAACATGAAACTCTCCAGATCAAATCAACAAATGATTAACATCATTTGAACATGTGTTCTTTGATTAAAATAACTAATTAATTATTACAACTCTTACCACGAAACCCCACCAGGCACGTCTCTGTCGGCTGCAATGTCGTTTTGTTTCATACTGCACGCGACTTCAAACCCCACCGGGAGCATTTCAGAAGCATTTAGCTCACCAGACAATATGCTACGTAGTTAATTAGTTTAGCTTTTGTCTCTTTTTACGACGGGCAGTTTGCACAGGGTATTTTATTTTGAAAATCCACCGGATTCTCTATGCTGTTTCTGTGTCTGGCTTCCGCCCGCTCGAGGTGCTCTGTGTAAATTGACGCAGGTTGCTCACGGCGTCTGTCAGAGATAGAATAGCCGCCTATTGTACGCAAAGCCAAGCAGAGGCCCGCTTCTGAGATCCTTCTGAACTGGACTGCGGTGGAGCTGGTTTTGCTGCGGTGACCACAGCACACATGCAATGCGGTGCATCCGTGCCCGGTGGAATTTGGGGGTTAGGGCTACACCTAACCCTAACCCTTTTACCCTCTTAAGGTTAAGTACGACTCCCAACATCTAATCACAAAACCTCAAATTTTATTGGAAGCCAAAGATTACTGTGTTGGACAAGAGACAAACAGAACAGACACATGTGACATTTTTTAAGCCTGGCTTATAATAACTTTTATATTTACTTTATTCACATTTTATTTCACTTTATTAACCTATTTACATGCTGGGTTATTAGCCTGTGTGTGGCATGTTTAGTTCTCAACGCTGTGGATCCAGCCTCTGACTGGCCCTTTCTCCATTGCAATGGCAGCTGAGGCTCATGGGTATTGTGGTATTTAGATGCGTCTACATTATTAAATAATACCAACCTATAGCTATATTGACGGCAATATTGTTGCATTTCAACAAGCGCTTGAATTAAGTTATGTCTTTTCCTGTCTACACCAGAAGAATGAACGTGTTGCTCTGTGAGACTGCTTTTGATCAAATACTGGATCTGACAAGTTTTATTATATGAAATGACAGCGTGAAGTGCTCGGCAGAAGTCATGAATCTTAAACTTTAAATCTCAAGTATTGAAATCAAAAGCAGGAATGACGATTATCTCAGTTTTCTCCAGGTAAGCTTTTGTTGTAAAGTTATTGTTATTGAAATGAATTTAAATTGTGTCTCATTTCTAAAGACAGTCAGAGTATTTATAAACCAAATGAAGACTCAGTAGTGTAACGATGATCTAGCATAGTTTTTATCACTGTAGATGCTCAAAGATGCTAGCTTAAGATACTGAATGTCGTTGTTTTGATCTGATATGTCCAGTGGTATCAGGTAACATGACTAACAAATGTAGAGAAATACAGTATGCATGAGGCGCTGGGTGGACCAGGCCAGGCCTGCGAGCAGCAGTGCCAACAGGTGGCCAACCAGTCAACCCAGATAATGAAACAGGAAATGATAAAACTGCATCAGCCACATTAGGTCAATACAGGACAGCGTTAAATACAGTGTCAATGACAGTGTTAATAACAACCATACACTCTTTTAGACTGTGAGCAGCTCCATACATCCATACCAATTATGTACTCTGATAAACTCTAACATTCTTTACACTAAGGCCTTTGATGAGTAAAACATTTCATTACTGCTCTGTGATTAAACTGATATGTCATTATTCATTGACATGTATTTGTTGTTATTGTCTTGTTTCATTGACTTCTCTTTTGATTGGCTGAACCTTCTTCACAGAGGATCTGTAAATTACCTCTGGGGGTTGAAGGATTCTATACAAACAAACTTGTCACCTCGTCTCGACATCCCAGACAACCCAAATAACACCGATATTGATTATTTTGTATCTGTCTGTTTGGTACCGGCAGCACGGTCCAGGGGAGTTTGTGTGTGTTTTGTGCTGGTGTTTCACAGAGTGCTTTACAATGACTGAGCAGGTCAGCTGCTGGGAGCTGCCCCGGAGCAGCAGGGGGTTCAGTGCCTCACTGAAGGGTGCTTATCCACTGGCTGTTGGTGGAGTGGAGGGCATTGCTTGGTCACATTCCACATTTCTGTACAGGCTTCTGGGATTTAAATATGCATAGTCTTTGGTCCCAGCTTCTACATCAGTGCTTTACACATAGACTCTGAGCTTCTCTTCTTAAAGACGTGTCTTTAACGCAGATATTTACAGTGTCTGTGGTTTGCTCTTAGCTGTCTTCAGCTCCTGAATTTGATCCAGACCCACAATGACTACAATACAGAGTGCGTCTTTGTCTGTGTCTCACTGACCGTCAGCCAGATTGATGAGAGCTGCTCAGCAGGTGTGAGGCGTTTGATGTCCTGAATGACAGAGTGTAGTTCAACATGTCTGCTGTGGTTAGTTGAGCAGTCACTTTGAAGTCTCAGCTCATATTAAGGTTCCTGTAATAGTCTGAATGACGCACATTCCCACCTGAAGCTCTTCATTAAGCTGACTGCTGTAAAAAATCTGTTTCCAGAAACTTGAAAGAAACATACACAATATGTTAAGTACAGGAAATGAATTTATAATTCAACCTAATAATGAGATTGCAAAATGAATTCACTGGATTGACAGTGGATATGAAACATGCAGCTCAAGTTTCTTAAGGTGCTTATTTAGATTTGTACTTTTTTTGTTTATTTTAAATAATAATAATAATAATAACATCATTTATATAGCACCTTTAAAAACAGAGTTTACAAAGTGCTTTGACAGACAGGCACAAACAGGATACTAGATAGTAGCAGTAGAAAAACCAACATTTAAAAGACAAGACAATATAAAACAATTCAAAATGAAAGTTAAACAATACATAAAATAAGATGAAAACATACAGTAACGATAAATTAAATAAAGCAACAATAAAATATAGAATGATCAAAATAAGTGGACACACTGCGAACGACCCATACACATCCAGATAACATGTTAATATTTTTTTAAGGTAAAAAAAAAAGATCCCAGAACTCTTATACCATTATCAAGACTAGAAATGTCCCTTCTATGTGACATTGTTATCTCTTATACCTGTGAAGTGTCTGCTAATGTGGACCTTTCGGCATGCACCTTGTAACATTAATGTAATGGCAATTTTACATATCCATCTCCAGGCCCATAAGGGTTCATTGACATAGTCAACACGACATCACCCAGAAGTTTCTGAAAAGCTGTTGTGAAGCTCAGTGTGATCTGATCTTCTTGTCCTACCTCTGACACATGTCCAGATAATCTAAAATGGTTGAATGAAGCCTGGTTGCTCAGAAACTTGTGGTTGCCTGTAACAGCAACCACACTGTTAATACTGCATAACTTTAAGCCTTAATATAACATGAACAGGTGAGTTGTATATGAATTCACCCTCAGTACAGTTGTCGTGAACGGGGAAATTAGTTATAGAGACCAAAACTGTTTTTTGTACCAGGCTGTAAACATGTTTATTTCTGCTGTGAAGTTGGACATTTGAACATGGGGACGTTTCAGGAACTGCAGATTTTGGCGCTTCTCACTGGCTTCATTCACATGTTTTCTTAAGTTTCAGTGTGTTGAGCTCTCTGGGCCACCGTGTGAAACAGACACACTGGGTTTTTTATGGTAACTGTCATGTCACCATACTGTCGAGTGGTTCCATTAAATAATGAGAGCAGGGTGTTCTATGTGTGCCTTGATAAACTCTGTTAAAACACATTCTGCTTTTTGTTTCAGTGAAGGTGCAGCACAGCATCAGTGTTTCAGACGTACTGTCCCTTACCTACTTGATAACACTCTGAAGGTTCTCAACCAGAGAATCCACCAGAGCTCTTGTGCTCCAGTTCAAGTTCAAGCACTCCCTCATTCCCTACCAACAACAGCAAAGCTCCAAAGCCAGAGAAGGCAGATCCCTCTGTGCCTTGTCTAAACAGGAACACAGGCTATGAATGTGGGTGGTTAACCTCACATTCTTTAAGCATGTAATCTGAGTTAGCTTCACTTGTGGCTAGAATGCTAAAACAAGATGAAGGCTTTTGCTTCACCTGTACCAACGCTGATAAAGTTTCAGTGTGTTTACAAATGAAGCTTTGCCATGAGAAAATATGCAGAGGACAGGGGAGCAGCTAGCATACATGCAACCACTGCAAGGGATTGGCGAGCCCGCCTGCTCAGGCCAAACCAGAATAAGAAGTGACTGTCACTGTGACGTGTGTGTGTGGGTAAAACTAGTAAAAACACAAAATCATTCAGTTCATTTCATTTGTAGTTAAAATATTCAGTTCATGTGTGTGGGATAAAAGACTGTAGCATTCACTGTAACAAATCTGGTTTAGTTTGACAGTGGACACATAGTATGGGTAGTGTTAGGTTCATTGTCAACGCATTTAGATCATATTCAATGTGCCCCCCGACATTTTACTATCCCAGACTAGACAGGTCCAAGTCCAGGCTGGTAATGAGAGCTTTAGAAGGCACACATTTAATTGTTGCATGTCTTACCTTGTGCTGCTACATCCTTTATGTTAATCAGATGCCTCTCAGTTCACACCTGTGCCATGTTGAAAGTGATCTGAACAACTGCCATTGTGACTGTCATGTAAATGTGAGGATTTCATTCAGACATGAGACAAGATGTTAAAATAACACCAAATTGGTGTATTACCAGCGTGAATGCATCCATTTTGATGTCAGATCAGTTTATGAAACTTTTTTTCCCCCCATTTGGCTCAGGGCAAAAAAAGATGAATATAGAGAAAGAATGATAAACAGCGCAGCTGTCTCGTCTTGAGTGTTTTCAAATAAATGATGAATTGATGAGAATGTGCTTTCACTGTGCTCACTGTGGTCATTTGTTAAGACTTCAAACCAAAAGAAGTTTAAAAGTCCTTCAGTGGTGCGTCCTGTACATGCCAGCCATCCAGCCAGACTGTGCTGTAGATAACAGCAAACACCATCACCTTAACAGATACATGGAGTTACATATTTTATTAACATATACAGCAGCACCATGCTGATTTTCAACAGATATAGGCATGTTACACTGTTGGTGATGGATTAATAAGACAGGTGGAATTCAATAATAATATGAAAAACATCCATAACAAGATGTTTAGTTTGTCCATTCTGGGCTCCTGTAGGGCAATGGTGGTTCAGAATGACGGACTCTGTGGAAGATGGCTTACCAGTACCGATTCTGTTGTGTGCAGCAATGACAGCACACTGACGTCTAAATTCTACCATGCATATTAATTGCACTTGTTCCCGACAATCATTATGATTTCATCAGCATTTTAGAAGCTTCCCAGAAACACCAAGAGAATACATAGCTGCTTTATTTTTGACAGATGCAGCACAGAGCAGATCAAGCTGGTAAGACCCTGAAAAAGCAAAGAGAATCTGGTCAGTCTTCAAAAATACAACACCCTGTGCAGACTCAACAATTAAACTACTTAGCTACAGTACTTGCACTCCTGATGGGACGTGAAGACATACAAAGAACAGACCAAAACAGTGTCACAGCCACAATGTCATAGATCATTGCCCGATGGAATCAGCGGTGACTGAACACATCAGTGACAGGGATGAACATTCATCAGACCGTGTTTAAATGTGAATAGGGTTTCATCGCAGGATATTGAGGATAACACATATGTAGAGCACTAACAGCAGGATTTGTTGTCAAGAAGCTCAGATTCAAACGGTGAAGCAGTTTTCTTGAACTGCATTTCATACTGACTCTACAATCACACAGAGAGAACTCTGCTTGTGAGTGGCCTGCTGATACTCGAGGCAGTCCTCTGACCTTTGGACTGACTTTTGCTATAATTGGAACATCTAGAAGAAAAACCCAACACAGCTTCTTGTCACAGAATTTTTGAAACATACTCATTATAACTTATACAAACTGTGTTCTTAGCAACAGATATGTCTAACATGAAGTGTATGAGGTCCTTAGAGTCACTTCTTATTACAATATTTATCAAACCATCGATGCTCTAAAGGGACAAAAAGTAAACTCCTTAAGCATGAACTCCACAACAGCTGTCACACTTCAAAATGAAGTCAGAGGATGCTTAAACCTAAAAATGTATTACTGTTTCTGATAAAACTCATATAACCTTAAACCTTTTTAACCATGTCTCCACAAGCAAGTAATCAACTGTCAAAACAGAAACTCAGAGGCAATCTGCATCTATAAGGAGAGGCTTGTGGTGGCAGGAGACAAATTATAAAAAGGCAATCTGTTTATCACATTAACAAGTGGACGCGAATAAGATGCACTTTTAGCTTTGATCGTAGTCATCCGCCCACGAGGAATGTGAAAAAAGGTTTTATCAAATATGTGCCAGGAGATAAGAGCCTACATTCAAACTGCAGCAGCTGCAGCTGATGACATTTTCAGACTAACCTATTCCGAGTTCTGCACATCTCAAATCAAACAAATCAAGCTACAATTCAACATCATGGCAACAATATTTATTTTCAGTGAAACTCTGGACTCTGGAGAGCTGCATACAATAATAAATAATACATCAAATGAATAAGAAAAGTCAAAGCAAAGTCAATCTGACATTTGATACAATGACACAGTCTCAGTCCTCATGCCTAACACAACCAACTCGAACCCTCGAAGGCAACGAGTACTGGCCAATCAGAGACAGGTAGGATGTCCCTTTCACTGAGTAGTGGTGTAGAAACAAAGAAACAAGAGTCACCGGTCAAAATGTCCACCAAAACTGAATAAAGCTATATGTCGTTTCTGGCCTCTGGGTCGGGACAGGACAGAGAATAGGTCTGGGTCTGAACCTGGACTGCGGCCTGCCTATTAGTCATCTCTGTGAGCTAGATAAACTAACCACAAGTAGAATCTTTACGTGGGCAAATGGGGGAGAACGTCGCATTCTCAGCCAGGTTCTCACAGTCCCTGGCAAGCGGGATCTTTTATAGACTTCACAATCAGCTGGACTGACAGCAGCTTGGTTGGTCAGCCTCAAAGATCCTCAGACAAACAGGAAATCACACTCTGGGTCAAAAAGAAAAACGGACATGTTAAACAGAAATGGCTAGCTGTAACAGAGCCCCCTTAGAGCTCCATGATTGATGATGCATACCTGTGAGTAACACGGTTCTTCTTTATTTTTGTTCTTCCTTTAAATTGACTTCATCCATCTGGTTGGCATTAAATCCACAGTGTGTTCTTTGATCGCCTGCTCCCACCCACAGCGCAGTTTAAATTTGTGTTGTCCCTCAGCATCCAGTCGTCTATTTTAGACACTATTTGACCATCTGACAGGCAGTTCTGATGGGGTATGCTGGCATCTTAAGCCCCATTTGGACAGGATTAGCATTAACAGGATTACAGGGGAAGGTGGAGGATAAAATATTCACTGCGCTCCTCTGTGATTTAACTCATCATGAAATCACAGGATGTGGTCTGTGGAAGACATTCTGCAGGACTATTCTGAACAGCAAGCTGGTCCTTGCCCATCAGGTGATGAGGCTGAATGCAAATGCAGACACCAGACAAGCAAGTGAGGTTGAACAAACAAAATCTTTATTTGAAAACAGCAGCAGGAGTGATGAGATGGTGGCTTGGCGGGCTGGAGGTTGGGGTTGAGATGAGGGAGAGAAATTCAGGTGGGAGGCTTGGCAGAGGGGAATCCCAGGATGAGGTTGCCACATAAGCTGGTGTAACAGGCGGGCAGGCAGGTAATCCTGCAGACAGGAACTACAGGTGTGTCAGACTGGCAACTAAGTAGACCAAAAGGCCAAATAAAACAGCTCCAACAGGAAGTGTAGAACAAAGAATGTATGTGAGTGTGTGTACTATGGTCCTGAGAGGACTGACTGTTGCAGAGCAGAAATTTTGTAGGAATACGGGATGGCTTGATGGCAGACAGCTGAGCTGAGAGAGCAGAACCAGGATCCAGACTGAGTCTGACCTTTATGTTGATACCATGTTTACATGTTTCCATCAATCAGATTTTTTACCTCCTACATTTTCACACAAAACTCAAATTTCACAGTGAGCTGATAAAATACAGTCGAAACACAAGCATGTCCTCTTGCAGAAGAAAATCCACATTAAAATGCACAGACATAATGACAGGAAGAGCAGTGGGTTAACAGTAAAACAGCTGCAGTTATCACTGTGGTGTGGGTAAAAGTTAAAATCACTGACCAACTCATGCAATGTTAAAGCCAGCCCACTCCCCCTCGAGGAAGGACACTCAATCTGCAAAGTGTCCCCAGGCAGAACACGATGACAGGCCAGGGGCTAATTTATCAACAGTCAGATAACATGAATAAATATTAAAGAGCTCATAACTCATCTTTCTTTTTAAACAGTTTATTTTCTAAGTAATGGACTTATTAACTAAATTGACTTAGAACAAACAAGGACTGACACAAATCCTATATATGACATCCTTTTCCCCATTGAACAGAACTGTCTGTCCTCTGGCATTCTAAATGTCTCATATCTGAAGTGTCTGCACTCAGTGTGTAATAAAACTTTCAGCATGCACTGTTTGCATCTTTAATTCTGCCCACTGTCGTCAACCTCTTCTTATATTTAATCATATTATTGCTAGGATTGCTAGGATTGATGCGGGGAGCCAAAATAAAGACATCTGTCCACATTTCAAAGAATTGTTTTGTTTTCAATGTCAACCTTTCAATTTTCTGTCTTCATTCAACTCTGCAGGTCAGCTGTGCACAAATCGTGTCACCTCTGTCTGTCTGTCTGTCCGTCTGTTTGTCTGTCATGAAGGCATGACACTGTCAACATGTGCTGAAGTCCTCAGCTCTGCCAAAGAATACAATGACACATGAGATGAACAGGATATGATAAAAAAATAAATGGATACAATATGAGGAAATATATATATCTATTTTGTGTATATATATATATATATATATATATATATATATATATATATATATATATGACCTATCTTTGCGATAGCTAGAGCAACTAGTGTGGGTTTGGTATGACTTAAGGGAGTTCAACTGAAGGCAAGTCATCAAGTTTGCATAGTGCTTACACTGCAACCCAAGACCAAGGAGAGTTTCTGTGTTACTGAAAACAGGTGGACAGAGCCATAAGGACTGGACGTAGTCATCTGTAGTGTCTAGAGTGCATTGTGATCATCTGTGTTGAGAGACCTATTTTATGCAGTCTGTTTGAGTGATATGTTTTCTATGGAGGACTACACTGAATTTGTTGTAGATTGGAGTTCGTCATGATGAATGCATTTCTGCAGACCTGAGTCCAGAAGTTGGTGTCTGAGGCGAAGGATAAGTCTTTTTCCCACTTGTTGATTGGGAAGTGAATGTTGTTATCTGTGTCACAAATTAAGATATACAAGTTTGACAGGATTTTAGTGGATGTGGAATATTTCATGATCTGTTCTGCTGGGTAACTTATTATATTGATTTTATTTTTGATGACTGATCGAGTTTGAAGACATTGGAGAAAGTTTCCCCCTCTGACCCCATACGTCTGGATCAGATCTTTAAATGTGATGAATTAGGATTTTTTTAAAAGAATTTCCAGTTGAACTGTGAAATGATAGATGAGTGACGTGAACTCCACCAGGGAGAGGTTAGACCATTGATCATTTCTAAGATCATTTCCTAAATTTTGGGTTGAAAATTAAATTTAAATTAGTTAACTCTGACAGTGCATGTGTTAATACCAAGTTACCTGATATTGCCAAAAGTGAAAGGGTGATGTGTATCTTGGGTTGTAGGGTTCCATGAATTAACTGTCAAAGGTAAAATATTTTTTTTGGACCAGTTTATAGTGTAGTTGGAGATTTCTGAAAAATTGTTAATGAGATTTATTACTTCCTGCAGCGAGTTTGATGGATCTTGAAGATAGAGCAGTCTATCATCGGCATATAGATTAATTCTGTGTTCTATATTGGCAGCATGGATTCCTTTTATTTCACTGTTTTGATGGATGACAACGGCAAGTGGTTTAATAACAACTGCAAAAAGTAACAGAGAGTGGGCAGCCCTGTTTAGTGCCTCTGTGAAGTGTGAACCTTTGTGATGTGATCCAATTTGTGGTGGCAGTGGCTGTGGGTGCATTACAGGATGTGTTGACTCTCCAAAACTGGACTGTTGTAAGATGGCGAAAAGAAAATTACAGTTAATTTTATCAAATGCTTTTTCCACGTCAGTGAGACTATAATTGTTTATGCTTTATTTCATTGTGTGATGTTAATTAAATTTATTAATCTTCTGACATTATTACTTGAATGTCTTTCCTTGGTGAAGCCTGTTTGGTCATTATGGTTTAGGGGTGGTAGAACTGTTTCGAGCATGCAAGATGATTGAGATGATGAGAGGGAAGAGTTGTCTTACCTTTGTTTTTAATTTCAGTTACCATCTTCAGAAAAGTGGATTCAGTGTCTGCCAGGAATGTTTAAGGAATTCAACATAGAATCCATCTGGTCCTGGTGCTTTGTTATTAGGCATCTGTGTGAGAGCTTTGTGTCATTTGTCAAGTGTTAACAGAGCATCTAAAAGTTTGGCTTCTTGTGGTAATAACTAAAATGCTTGAATAGTTGATGGATTGGAATTATTTTAAGGCAGATATAGAAGTAAAAAGTTTGGAAATACACCATTTATTGCTTGAGGAGATTTTGTATAATTCATTACTGTCTTTATCTTTATTATGTTGAGTAAATCTGTTAAGAATTTGTTTGATTTGTTGAGTAAATCTGTTAAGAATGTGTTTGATTAGTTTTGCTCATAATTGTTATATCTGAGCTGTTGAAGGAGGAATTAATTTTTTTCTGTCAATATATTATTTAGTTGAAATATGAGGGTTTGTAATTCTTACCATGCATGTTCTGTGGGCTTGCTTGCATAGTTGTCTGTTATTTTTTTTCTTGTTTGAGTTTTTTCTTGTAGTTGATGCTTTTTTTTCTTATGAGAGGAATGTGATGTGATAAAATATTCCCTCTAGTTACTTCCTTACCTGTTTCCCATAGTAATGTTGGGGAGGTATTTGGAGAGTCTGTGATCTTAGGAAATTGCTGGACAGGAAAAAAGACGATTCATGAGGATGATTTATATTGGGAAGAAAAGTAAGAATGTTCTCTTTTAGTTGAATTTTTAAGCCTCCAGCTATCGCCAAGACCAAGCTCTTCCATGTATTCTTTTATTTCTGTTGAGGAAAAATTCTTGAATTGCCTGACTGAGATGATCTGTCAGTGGTACTGTTTTGAAATCACCTCCGAAGGAATGATCAAGGAGTTTGTCATATTGTTCAAAATAGTTGCTGTCGAGTTTTGGTACAGCTGTCTGTTTATGTATAATTTATGTTTTACTCTTTCATGATCGGGTAAATAATTTTCCTCTGTTTATTTCCCTAAACTGGTCGTTGACACCAGATTTTGTTACCTTAAGTTCCTTTGCCTTGCTTTTCATGGGCTCTTTGTGTTTGTAATGTTCCAGTTTACCAATGATGGGTCAGGATCCTTTATCGGAGGTGTTCCCAATTCTGTGGATGTGGTGAAAAGTTATGTTGCTAAATATTAAATTGCGGTGGCTGTGGAGGTAGCTGGTTTGATCCAGTAAAGTTAGTAGTGGTCCGTTATATAATCCGTTTTTCAAGTGAGCTGGTCCAGGTGTGTGGTAGTGACAGCTTTAGTGATTTTAGTTAATATGTGGTTGTGTTTTTCCGTTTTTTGCAGCAATATTACTTCTCTCCATGATGGATCTCTTTTTGTCTCGCCTATCACATTACCCCATAAATCTAATCCTAATCAAGCTGAAGTGTGATGAGATCAAACACCTGTCAATGCGACCTGGACCCACTTACAGCTGGATGGCCTGACGTCAGTCATAGCCTTTCAAAGTTTAGTCAAGTATTTGGGACGCTCGTTCAGTTGGAATTTAAGCTTCCTTACTTATATCTGTCTTCCTACATACCATTCTGTGAGCTGAACTGAATTGTGCGACAGCCATGTGCTCCTGCATGCAGTTCAGCTTTGCTCTCTGTTTTCTCTGTAGTGACTTTGTCTGATGTTGCCTGGTAACGAGTGGATAATGATGCTCAGTGATGAACAATACATATAGTTTTTTTTCCCCTTGAAATTAAACCGACTATCTTTGCATTTCATTTAAGAAAATCTTACACAATTTTTAAGATATTAAGATAGATATTATTATAACTTTTAAGTATTGCTGTACCATACAGTTGGAGGACAAACTATAAAAAGCAGCAGATATCCAGACTTTATTCATCCCTGATGAGGGTCAGCTCTAAAATCACTGGATCCAGTATTTCCCATGATGCAACCATTTGAATATTTCAGGCTTTCAAGTTAAAGCGGAAAAATGATTTATTTTAAATTGTAATTATGACTTTAGGCAGTGTGATTTTCAAATGTCAAGTGATCCAGTTTGAACTAATTTACACTGTAGTACATGAACAAGCAGCGTATTAGTAACCTGTTGAAAATTGTAATATGATTTTAAGTACATTTTTCACGAGCTTGCCAAACAGCTAAGAGAAAAAATCACATTAGCATCATGCTAGCAGCTCTGTGACGTGTTGTTTTGAGCTAAACGCTAACACAGTTTTGCACCAAACACAAGCTGTCAAAAGTTTGGGACAAATCATTTTACCTGATAAAAAGTCATTTGAGAGCAGTTCCTCCTGAGAGGGAGTGTACTCAATGTCAAATGTCTCCTGAAGAATCACCAGGTCAGTGTGTTTTAATGATCATGAGTATCTGTACCACCAAGTGTTGAGATAGTGATACCACAATGCCATACCTGCAGCCATGATACTAGCATGGCTATACTGGTTGTTGTCTTGTTTTTTCTCTGTTTGCTGGTGTCTGGGCATTTATAAAAAAAATTAAAATTAAAATTGTGCTGTTGTGCTGTCGTTCTGGCTCTTCTTCTATTTTTGTTGGACCGGTTGCTCAGTACCTGAGTGTAAATAACAGATAGCTGGTGACAGAGTTGTCACCAACTGTTGAAGTCATTGAAGGTGAGCGAGATCAAGAAAATCTATTTCCATCTTCAAAACATCGCCAAACTCCTGAAACGCCTTTATCACAAGCTGCTCAGATTACTGTGCTCCTGTTTTTACCGAGCTGCTTCAAAAGTCTGCGAGACAGTTTGAGCTAATAGGATGCTGCAGCCAGGAACTGGTCTAATAAAGAGAGCTCACATTAACCCCCATTATCGGGGTCATGTTTATAAAGCCTTATATAATCTGCACCTTCCTATCAGTGACTGACGTTCATTTTTTATGAACAGCACTCAGATCCTCCTCTGCCTTTCTTTTTCCATCCTCTGAACGTTAGCTCAAGCTACTACATTGCAGACGTACTGTTGTCAGACTCACAGTAGCAACATTAGTCTTCACTACCATACATGTCAGAACTATGCAGCGAGTTTCGAAACTTTTAAATGTCATGATAAAAATAGAATATTGACTGACGAACGCATTTGTTTGGTTTGTGATGATGCTCCATATAGTTTCTATAAGTCAGTAGGAATCTCTTTAAAGGTCATTACTTAAGCTCTGCTTCATGCTGTAACTTTGATGTTTCATAAAGAATCTTCAGTCTCTTCACTCCGTCTTCTGTCTGTCCCTCACAGGACTGATCGACTACAACTTCCACTGCTTCAAGAACGCCATCCAAGAGGTTTTTGACGTCCGAGTAAAAGTTCAACAGAACCGTAAACTCCTCAGTCAGAGGAGGTGGAGCAAACTCAGTATGACCAATGGCGTGCTCAGCAACCCCCACTGAGGACTGATGCCATCACATCAGACAGCTGAGTGTAACTAAGCTCCACCCTGACAAATCCGAGAGACTCCATCCTTAAGGAACATTAGGTTTTCTCATCAGAGAAGACAAACTGTCTTTCACAGGGCTGAATACATTCACTGGATTTTTCACAGGAAGAAGATTGACTGATTTTATTCACAAATATTTATACACATGCCTACTGAGAGAGAGAGAGAGAGACTGTGGATATACATGATTGGATAGTGTATGGCTCATGTGACTATAAAAAGACTCATGTCTGTCTGAACTACCATGGATCACTCTTTAGACACCAAATCACTCCTGGTCTGAGTGGTACTCTGTGGACAGCAGTAGCTGCAGTGATACATGCCAACACTACAGCATACTGTGTTAGTGCTCACAATAACACCTTCCACTCCTGTTTAAATCAGCCTGAGGGGCTTTATGTGTAGTTTACATCCTTAATTATACATTGGATTGATGTCTCTCTGTAAGTTGGAGGTTATTTTAACATGACGTGATCATCAATGATTATAATCCTGTCTGGCACTTGCATGTGGCTCAATTTTCACCAATAGTCCAGTTGTAATTACAGCCACGGTTTCCTACAGTTAAGAGTTCAGCTGTTGTATTCTCATCTCCAGGTAGGTACTAGTCCCATTTTCTTCAGCCTGTTTATGTTTTGGCACAGTTGGCAGTTTTTGTTTGTCGATGTACAGACCAGTAAAAGTTCTTAAAAAGCATCTTTTTTTCTATGATTTATAAGGGGATGTGTGGACATTGGAGATAATGACACCCTCTGGAAGTATAAATGACTGAATAATATAAAAATGTGTCTCGTGTCTGTGTGTATGTTCTGATTTGATGGAGTTCTGATTGAGTAGGAGTATGATTTCTGACCCTGGAACAATTTGATTCCTCTGGACTGTTAATCCTTTTGGCCACATGTGACCTCAGTGCAGCATTCGGTTTTTAAATGAATTACCAAGATATTTGGAAATATTTCCTCAAATAATAGCTGGTAGTCAGATAACAGCCAGCCACAAGATGGCAGTGTAGCTACATTTGATGTAACATCTTACTGCAAATATACTAACATAGAGAAAGTGTTGAGTTTGCATTAAGGGCATAATCCAGTAAGAAAAAAATCACACAAATATGACCAAATATACTTATATATACTAAAATAACAAACAGAGGGAATTAGAAATAAAGATCTGTCTTTAATGTAAACCATGCTCCTAATAAAAAGCCTGGTTGCAGTTAAGGTAAGCTAGGCCCTGCCCAGTAAGCTAATGTCCTAAAAAAATAATTGTGCTGTTAACTGGTAAGATGAACTAGCTAGGTTTTGAAAATGTCATTTCGTAGTTGAAGAGTATCTTAAGAATTGACTTTTTGTGGTTGGTAAATCATGTTTTCTGTCACTCAGTTTATTCTGGTCCCAAATGTTGATTGCAATCATAGTTTTTGTCTTTTCTCAGAGAAAATCAAGTCATGCAGCCCTGCAGACCAAAGACAACGAAAAACAGTGAAAGAAATCACATGCCATTTGCAGTATTTGATGCCCATCAGAGATTCATCATGTTTGCACTTGTTAAGCAGGCATGTTCAAGCTAAAAGTACATTTTCAGGAAACATTTTGTGGTGGTTGGATGGTAGAAACTAAGTCTGTTTACAAACCAACCATAGCCATAATCAAGACGGCAATGGAACAGCACAATGATCATACTGTACAACCACAGCGTACAGTTTTCCAGCTCTGGAGTTGGCTTTAGGTTTCAACATTGGCCAAACAACTGAACAGAAGAGTCACATAGGCCTTTTGCACTACAGGACCTTAACAACCTAAGTTAGCTTTTGTTTCCAATGTACTCCACCAGCTTTGAGGACAAGTACTCAGTTAACTTACTACTTATTTATTATATTACTAAGCTTCAGATACTATGGGACGGAAGCAATGCAACAGCTGGTTTGCACTACAATCAATAAGAGGAGTTTAGATAAAGACAGTAGGGTGTTAGTTGATACAGTGTGCAGTGACACTATTCTATATTGGTCAATATGACTCAACAGAAGGTTTCACAAGAGCTCTAATAACTGATAATCCCGACCAAGAGTCAGAATATGTTTGTTGTTCCACGTTGTTGCACGTTTGTAACATGAATTGTTGCTGGAGTGTGTTTTACTGTAGTGGTCTAAGGACTTTATAAAGCATGCGTCACATAAGAACATTTCAGTTCACTGTTTGATAACTAATTTATATCAAGTTTATTTATGTATTTATTCATGTTTGTGATTAAATCTATTTTAACACGTTGCTGTGCATGTTGTTTTTTTGAGATCAGAAAACCAGACGAGTTTGGAGTCGAGTCAGAACAGCTCCCTCACAATGAAACATACTGACCCCTTCATTGATTACTGTGGAAAAAAAGAAAAAGAAGCTTTATCATAATGTTGGTCCTATCCCTATTGTAGTTCTCATTTCATTTTGGCGATTGGAAAATGTGAGCATGATTGTGATGCAGCTGAAAAGACTGGACTGACTGTTCTCTGTGTCATCTGTGAACCATCTATGAATTTTTATTCATCTTCAGATGCTGCTTTGGTCCACATCGGGTGACAACTCAATTCATCTCTACATAAACCTATCTGCATATGCATAATCTGTAGGTAATCTATCATAAGTACAACCTTCAGAACACTTACTTACTTGAGATTTTTTTTAATTGATGTAATTTTAATGTAGTAAAAGTGGTAAAATAAACTCCACTAAAAACTAATATAAAAAAAAAATTGTAATTAAATGTTAAGGCCTGCTCTTAGAAATGACCCTGGTGTTGGCCCAGGACTCAGTAATTCCCTAAAATATTTGGTCATTGTAGTTTTGAAGTGTAGTTTTATTCAAACAGGAGATGTGCATTCATTGAGGACTGATTTCATTTTATTTTCATTTTTTGGATAGAAATGGGGCTCTGTGGCACAGAGGAAGGAGATATATCAGGTTTTAATACATAATTCTTGTTAATAGTTCTGTTCCTTGCTGTTTAGATGTGCACATTGGACATGTTGACAAGAAAAGGCTTATGATCTTGTCACATTGAGATGAGATTGTTAAAGGTATTAAAACATGCTTTGGTATTGATGGGTGTTAAAAAGGGAAGTCTGGGCAGCTCCCTGGACTGTTTGACAGCAGGTCATTAGCTTGTTATGCAGTACAATGGACACATTTTTTTTTTCTTCTTCTAAGAAACAGAACTGGAGAGTGGATTGGTCTCTCATCACGTCTGACAGATGTGGGTCACTCGACTGGAAATTGCTTTCATACACTTGATGGAGTCTTTGCTTTTTTTTTTTTTTTGGTAACCTTTTAATTCAGAGGAGGTTAAGGGAGCTGTGTGAAGGTGAAGCTCTCCATTTACTTGTCAGCCTGTGCTTCATCACCCACCTGTCATTATAAGCTGTGAAGTAACGTGTAGAATGAATTGATGAATGCAGCGAAGTGTGATTCACATCTGAGTGTCTGGCCTAAGAGTCAGGGATACAGTGAGCAGCTCAGAGCATACCTTTTGTTACTATTAAAAATCCTCTTAAAAGGTTTTTTAAGATGTATTCACAAAGAACAGACGCTCCTAAGGTATAGATGATAGATAGATAAACACTGGAACTTGAGGTGATAAGCAACTCACGGGGGCGGCTGTGGCTCAGTGGTAGTGTGGGTTGTCCAAATATTAATAATCCTGAAGGTTGGCAGTTCGATCCCTGCTCAAAGATTTGGTGATCTGACAGCTGGTGGGTTGGCAGTCCAACTCCTTGCCCTTGATCAAGGCACCATACCCCCCAACATCCTCCCCCCAGGTGCTGTGTATTGATGCCCCCTGCTCCAGTGAATATGGCATCTGTCTCTATGAGTGTGTGACCCTGTGCATGTGCATGTGTGTGTTCTATCAGGTGCCCTGGATGGGTTAAATGCAGAGGAGTAATTTCATGTAACGTAAATTAATAAGGTTTCAACTTAACTACACTGCTACTACTACTGCTATATGCCACTGATACAGACTGGTCCTTTAGTCTTTGGGACGAATGCCCCCAGTTTTCAAAAAAATACTTTTGTTATTTTTTAATAAGACCCCAGATCTCCTGGATTCCATTTAATGGTGGCTTTCGAGTCACGTCCAACTAGAAGGAGGATCTGGGAAATACTGAAGGCATTATGTATTCAATCGAAACCAGGAAGAGCTAGAGGGCATCCAGCCACAGGGCTCGAGGAGGCTGTTGAGAAGTCTTCTGCTGCCATGTACCTCAGGCTGAATGTGAAATGAAAATCAATAGATGGATACAGTTTGATGGGTTACTCTTTTCATTCTTTATTCACAGGTTCATTCACATTAGCCAGGTATGGGCTTGACAGCCCAGGGCCAAAACTGCAAAACTGGTTCAAAGAGAAATCCCAGTCCAGTAAGTAGTACTCATAATCTGACCTATAGTCAATGCTGTGAACATTATTGAATCATTCCATTCCATTTCATTCTCTTCCTCTTATCCGGGGTCGGGTCGTGGTGGCAACAGGTTTAGCAGGGCACTCCAGACATCCTCCTCCCCAGCAACACATTCCAGGAGGAGGATCCCGAGGACAGAGACAGAGAGAGAGACAGACAGAGAGAGACACACAGACAGACAGAGAGAGAGAGAGAGCGAGAGAAGGAGAGAGGGAGACAGAGAGAAGGAGAGAGAGAGAGGCAGAGAGAAGGTTTGAGTAGAGTGTTCAGTAAATGGGAGATGTGACTACATCTTCAACCAATACCTTGCCTGACTAGGCACAACCCTGAGAGAGAAAGAGGGAGAGGCAGACAGGTCCTCTTCAATGGAATGCACTATGTTGAACGACCATGTTTCTACATTAGTCCAGAATGAACAAACACTGGCGTAGGGACATTGGGGCTTTCATATTTTTCCCACATTCTGTAGCCACTAATTTTCGCTGTCCTTCTACTGTAGGAATAAGTCTAAGGTGGGGGGTTTGCAATCAGCAACTAAACTGATCCTTACGGTAATGACGATGGTGGTCACGGTTCAAAGAGACAAGTGTTGACTGTTGCTAGGAGACAGAATACAAGCAGCAGTTTCTGGTGGCTAAGTCAGGCACAAAACAACACAACGGTTTAAGACTTGCAGTCTCCATGCCATTACCCACAGGTTTCTAAAGAACTGCTGTGAAGCTCAGTGTGGTGGCTCTGGCTGCTGCCACCATCTTGGCAGTCCTGACTCCTCCAGCTAATCTAAAGAAATGAGCAAAGACATGCAGTGTGGGTGGAGCAGAGGTGGGCTGAATGAAGCCTGTAGCCACGTGTAACAGCAATGTCAATTGTGCATAACTTTAACCCTAATATAATGTGAACAGGTGAGTTGTATATAATGTCACCCTCAGTACAGTCATGAACGGGGAAATTAGCTACAGAGACCAAAACTGTTTTTTGTACCAGGCTGTAAACATGTTTATTTCTGCAAAAACAAACATCCAGTGGATGTTTGTTTTTGGCACCTCCATTTGGCTCCACTTCACAGCCACAGGGGTTTTCAAAACAGATTGTTTTAAGTGTTTGACCAGATGATAATGGTGCTGAGGGAAGTGTCAGTGATTAAAGTTTGTCAAGTAGAGGTGGAAACTATGCGAGGAAATTAGGACAGACATTAATCAGGCATTGATAGTTGACAGCAGTGACATGATGAGCTCCTCACAGACAGACATAACAGGCCTCAGGAATAGCTTCACCACCTGTTACAGATAGAGACAGGTTTATTTGTCTTTAAGTAGATGTCATATGTCCTCATCACATCAACGCCACACTCCTTAATTAGACTACAGAGCTGCAACACGTAATGAGAGTCATCTGAAGGAAAGTTCTATCTGTTTTTATACTAACAATGGCTGGTTAATGACGTCAACTCAGTTCTCCTCATCTGGAATATTGTTTCATAAACTGTGAACCTCTCTGAGTTTGTCCTTCATTTACATCCCACCCCAGCTCAGACAAAAACAGATTGTTACTTCCTTTTACCCCTTGAGTTGGGACCAGTGATGCGCAGGTCCATGTTTGATTGACCCGCACCACACCGACGTTTTAAACTAACCCGCCCGAACTCAGACCGCAGCAAATAATTGTGAAATATTGTATCCAACCCGCTTCCTGACCCGCATTTTAAAAAGTAGTTTATACTTTCTCTACCTCCTGTAGAGCTCAGGGCATCTTCGCGCCAGTTATTCAGCCAATAAAGTCTGTGTATTTCACAGAAAATTTTGTCTACTACATAAATTACAAAACTTTACTCTGTATCTTTATTCCAAACGACCCAACCGACCGCGACCCGAATATCATTAAAAATATTGTTTGGTGACTCGTGACCACGGGCGACCGCGGGCACCCGCTCAATTTGGATCAACCCACGCATCACTGGTTGGGACATAACATAAAAAAAGATTTTTTTGGCATAAACAAAGGTATCTATTCAATGAAATATCTATCAATTAAACAAAATGAGGTGAGGTACCAAAAGGGAAACAAAGGGTGTGCTGGCGCTGGTAAAGAAACAAATACATATAACCAAAAGAGAACTCTCTAACCAGAGTCTATCACACACCTGGGTTTATATAACACAAAAGAACACTACAAACATAGATGTACCTGAACTCTGAAGTTATTATCCTCTTCGAGTTTAACAACGTTAATCTCAAACTACCTCTCAACTACCCAAATACAGACTGCACAATCATGCCATTCCCTGTGCTGCACTCTGACCACGTCATGATTCATCTGATTCCTGCATGCAGGCAGGAATTAAAGCTCTAAACCTGTTGTGAGGACAACAATGTGTTGGACGAGTGAGGCTGTGGAGGATCAGTACTGATGGGATGTTTTCAGGAATGAGTTCACAGAGGGCTGTGACGTGAGACATGTGTGAGGATGGCTGTGTACCATCATGCACCAGCATGAGTCATAACAATGACAAACCCTGGTTCACGGCTAACTGCTTGATTCCAATGGGCATGAGTGCGATGTGACGTGGCTGCCAGACCTCATCCTGCCCGCTCTAGACAATGGCTGTGATTCCACCAAAAGCAGAAGTGTCCCAGGAGTGTCTCTGTGCTCTGCTCCATGGAAGCCACGATCGGCCACACCAAGCAGCACCAAGCAGATGAAGCTGGCTGGATGTCAGTGCATGCTCACAGGTGGAACAACAATGACTCCTCCTCACAAACCATCACTGATAAATGCTTGATTTGATGATTTCATTCTAAGATGAAAGCTGTGTTCAAATTCATCATCATCAAACAATCACCTGATAAACAACTGCATTAATATTGTTTACGTACAGACATATATAGTACATATTCCTGTGAACATGTGAAGTTCATAAAAATGAAAAATGAACACAATAAAACAATCACATGTATTAAAACATTTGAATGAAGTGTTTGTTTGTGTGTCCACATTAACACTCTCACTTCCTCCTGCTGTGTTCTTTCCCTCTCAAACACAGTGTAGGCTGGGGCTGACCTCGTAGCTGTGCTGGTTTTCCCGCTGAGGTCTGGTCTTTGCCCTGTGAACAGCAGCGGTAACATCATGATTGGGATCATATTGATTATTCTCCAATGAGAGGGAGGAGTGGATGGGACAGGTTCATGTGGGTATTCGTGGGAGGGTGAAATACACTGCAGGACTGATATGTTCTGTGAGGCTGGATCGATGCAGTGGGATAAAAGTGATCATGAATGTAAAACAGTGAAGCTGTTTGTCAAATTTTTCTAACTAGCAACAGTATCTTTTAAAACAGCAGATTTTTTATCATCAGTTATCATCAAGTCACATTGTTACAGGAATTTTAAAGAAAAACCCTTAAATAAGGAGGATTGGATTCAAAACATCAAAGGTTAAGTTGAATTTATTGTTCTTGTACAAGAGGAGTGTTTCAGTGCAACACACTAAAAAGGTTACAGAGAAAAAGGCTCCCTGAGGAGCGCTGACAGTTGGTTCTTATACATCTTCCTAAAAATGGGCTGTCTTAACCCCTGTAAATTGTTAACGGACAATTTGCATATAAAGCATCTAAACAGTTTTATTCAACATATCCCCTAATGAGTTGTCAGTATGTCCCCAATCTTGATGTCATCTCCCTGACTCATTCTGTTCTCAAATCCCTCTATTTGTACATTAACCTGAACTTTACCTTAACCTGCCAGTCTGAGTAAAACATCAATAAAGGGAAGTGCCCTCAGGACATGTAATAAGTAGGAACAAACATTCTATAAGTTAAAACATCTAACTAACTGTGTAACCCTAATTTTTATAACACACATTTTATAAGCTGAACTGTGGTGTGGAGGGGTCTCAGGCAGATCGGGATCTTGAATCATGGTCCAGCTGTACCTCTCCTTCTTATTGTTTCCTGTTGTTTTTTCCCTCCTTTGTGTTTCTTGTCAGTTTGTCTCTCTCTCTCGTTGTCCGTGTCGTGGCACTCCAGTCATCCTCCTCCTGCTAGAACCGGTCTCTACTTTGAATACTCCTCGTTCCTCCTGTGAAACACCGTTCTTGAGTTCAGAAGATTACTAAACCCTTAGATACACACCATCATCACCAGGACCTTGTGAGAGCTGATCATCAGAAAAGAAGCTGTGGAGTCCAACCTACCGTAATCAATGCACTTTTACACCTCCATCATTGAGTCATCTTCACCTCCCTATCACCATCTGGTACTCTGCTGCCACTGCAACTAAGGACGAGAGCAGGCAGCATCCTATCATTCGCTCTGCTGAGAAGGTGATCGACTGCAATCAGCACCTCCAGGACCCCCAGGCGGGCAGGAAAGGTTGCGGCCAACCCCTCCTAACCCACCACACACACACACATTTTGTTTTTTGAGACACTTCCCTGCAGTCCATTAATCCATCAGAAACAAACCTCCTCACTTTCTCCCTGACTGCAGCTGCTCTGACAATGCGAACCAACACACTGTATACGAGCAGTGCCAGTCACATTTTGAAGGCAGTGAAATATTTTTATTTCTTCTGATACAAATCCCACAACATTGTGACTAAAATGATACTGCTGATACTGATGTACAAACTGTTCTAGAGCTTTAAGCTTTATGTTATGATCCTCATGATTTTTATATTAACCCCATTTTTGTTACTATGTATGGCCATTATAGCCACTGAAAAGTGTTCGCTCCTGTGATTTCCTCTCAACGCAGCTCTCAGAGTCTGCCTCTCCTGGAGATTGAAATTGTGTCCTCACATGAGGGATTCTCAGGAAATACTGAAGGTAATGCAGAGTTCAATACAGAATCAGGCTATGGGTCGGGTTTTTGCTGTTTTGTTGGGTTTGTTTTGGAGTTAGCGGCCAGTGAAGTGACTGTCCTCCCATGAGGAGTATTAGTCATTTTAACAGTTATGCAAAATGACATTGAGGTGACAAAGCTGTCTACTGGCAGACTCTCAGAGACATTATTATAGAGACATGTTACAGAGGGAACATTTCTATAGGAAAGGCTGCATAGGGAGGAAGTCAGAATGAAAGGATGAGTGAACGAAAGGCACTACAACACAGAGAGCACTGTTTGTTTCCATTTGTCACAGTCAATGATCCTTTAAACCATGGACACTGTTGTTCCTGTTGTAACCACACGTTTCCTGACTTGAACCACAACGTTCCCCACAACCTAAACCAAACACCTACATTGTTTTAAAACACATAAGTAGTCATCCATCGACTGTATAAAACATGGACGTAGTGTCCATGCTGTCACTCACAGGTTTGTGAAGAGTCCTTATGAAGCTCAGTGTGGTAGCTCCGGTCGTCTTTATCTTGGCAGTCCTGCCTCCGCCGGCTCACAGCTAATCCAAAGAGATTGGCAAAGATGTGGAGCATGGGTGCAGCATGGGTGGAGCTGAGGTGAGCTCACACAAGCCACCTGTGACATCACCCACCTGTCAATCAAAGTCCACACTGTTCCTTCTTCATAACTTTAAGCCTTAATATAACATGAACAGGTGAGTTGTATATAAATTCACTCTCAGTACAGTTGTCATGAACGGGGAAATTAGCTACAGAGACCAAAACTGTTTTTTGTACCAGGCTGTAAACATGTTTATTTCTGCTGTGAAGTTGGACATTTGGACATGGGGACTTATGGAGACTGACTCACTTCTGGAGCCAGCCTCAAATGGACGTTTGAGGAACTGCAGTTTTTGGCACTTGGTGTTGGCTTCACTTGCTGGTGGAGTCAGGTGAGTAAATGTGTTCTTGAGGAAACGATATATTTCGTCATTTAATTTGGAGGACTTGTCAGAAAGAGATGAATCAAAAGTGAGCATGATTCAGGATAGACCTTTGAATTGTGGAAAAATAATGAAATGATGACAACAGATAAAAAACATTCTGTAGTTCCACTGCAGATTATTCCAGAGGTGTCAAATTAAGACTGAAAAGGCCATGTTCAGCAGGACACTGTGGAAGAGAGAACACTGTATGGTTTTTATTATTATTATTATTATTATTATTATTATTAACTCTATCATGTCACATGCTGGTAGCTGGTTGTAGCTTGTGAGATGCTAATTAAATGTTTTTACGTCAAAGAAATAACTAAAAGTACAGTCATCACAACTATGTTTATGACCCGTGTGTATTCCTGTGTGTGTGTGTGTGTGTGTGTGTGTGTGTGTGTGTGTGCCCATGTGCAGGCATGTCTCTCCCTTGCCAGGTCAACAGTGGATTGCGTAACAGCTGTTGGTGGCTGTGGTCTGCACTACAATGTGTTACATAAGACAATTTGATGTTCAGAGTTATAATCCGGCCTGTGCTGCCTGAGCGCTCCCCATCTGGGATTTCCAGCCTGTCCTCGTCCTGAGCTGTGCACTCGCCTCCCCTCTGAGCTCCATCACACAGACACTACAGCACGTGTAAAGACAGGTCAGGATGTCCACTTCGACCAGCACTCTGATAGTGAGATCATGTTGAGACCTTTTTCATCAGCTCTTCATACACACTGTTTCAGACTCCACCAGCTTTATTGTCATAAATTAACAGAGGATATTTATATTATTAGACCTTTGGCAGATTTGTATTTGGATCAACATTTCAGATGAGGTTGTATGAATTGAATAAATCATGAAGTTGCACTGATCGATATTTTTAACCAGTCGCTGTATGGATGGCAGTGTCAGTTGCTTGCCAGTCCACTGATTTGGTCCAGACTGAAATATCTATCGTACTGATCGGCATGAAATTTTGTACTGACGCTCCCGCCTTGCTCTGTGACTTTGCCTCTAGCCCCACCAGCAGGTCAAAGTTTCATCCTTTGAAATATCTGAACGTCTACTAAATGGACTGGGATAAACTGTTGTGGAGACATTTATGATGTCCAGATGAGAAAAGACCATGCTGGTGACCCTCTGACTTTTCATGTGGTGCTGTGAGGATGTTCAGAGTGAAATGTTTTCATCCAGACCAGATTTTTTTAGCTTTAATTAATAGTGACATTCATGTGTTTGGTAAACCTGTGACTTCATATCTAGAACCATCATCGGGTCACAACTGTAATGCGACATCTGCTGAGGAGCTTTACTTTGTATTTAGTGCTAATCAGCAGATTTTTGTTTGCTAAGAGAGTGAGCATGCTAAAAATTTGCATCAAAGCACTAGTGTGGCAACATACTGACTTACTTTTAACTTTTAGTTTTGTAATATAGCATTTTATATAAAGTGTGTGTCCTCTTTTACTGAATGCAGTTTCCACGTTAAGATGAAAAACATGCTCCTCAATCAAACCTCCTGACAATTGTGATGGTTTGTTCAGGATGTGAACATGATCCTGTGTGGGTGTAGTTCTCTGTTGTAGTGACAAACAAAAAGTCCCAGTAGGTAAAATGAGCCCAATAAAAATAAACCTTAGATATCCTGCAGGTGTCTCCTTGAAGGGCACCTGTGATCTGAGAGATGAAAAGGATGTCAGAGTGAATATCCACCAACAGCATCTGGAGATCACCTCTGACAATCAGTCAGCCTGCTGCTGCACACCATGGGAGGTGGTGTGTGTGTGTGTGTGTGTGTGTGTGTGTGTGTGTGTGTGTGTGTGTCACTGCAGACGTGTGAACTCACCATGGTGTTTAGGTTGCTCAGAGAAAGGATGAAGGTGTTTTGAAGCGTAGTTCTCACATGTATGCACACACACACACACACACACAGCTCTGCATGCTGAATGGGTCCTTTATCCAGTCCACGGCTGCATCTCTTGATGTAAACAAAGTCCTTGAAAGTGTCTCAAAGGCCTCATTTGAAATTGAGAAAACAATTCTTCTTCTTTTATGCAACAAAATATCATATTTTCTATTTTACAGTCTCCATGTGTATATCTTCAACCTCTCTGCCCTTCAGTAATCGATAGACTTAACGTTTAAAGAGTGTATGTGTGTGTGTGTGTGTGTGTGTGTGTGTGTGTGTGTGTGTCCTCTTTAAAAGAAAAAAAAAAACGGTACAACCCGGTGGGCATGAAGCTGAGGCCCACAGACAGCGTAGAAAGTATTGACGCTGGTGTTGCTGGTTGAGAACATATACTGTATGGTTCTGTTTACCTGATAAGGGTGTTTTACCTTATGAAGAGATTTCAATGGAGGACTAGCTGGGTGTCATTTTAACATGGGAGGCCGCTGCTCCTGTCTACTGTAGTTTTATATCACATAGTCAGCAGTGTATCTACCCTGCAGCTGGTTGATCAGAAAACATAATGAATCATTTTACAGATTGTAAAGCCCTCTGAGGCAAATGTACTTTGTGACTTTGGGCTATACACATAAAACTGATTTGATTTGATTTGATTTGATTTTACAACGCTGATGACAAATGGTGTGTTGTGCTGTTAAGAGGATGAATCGCACATTTCTCATCATGCAAGAAATAAGTTTTGCTTTTGACCCTTTGACTGCTTTATCCTCCTCTGTAAGTCGCTTTGGATAAAAGCGTCTGCTAAATGCAATGTAATGTAATGTAATGTAATGTAATGTAATCAAACACAGGCTTTCTGTTAGAATAACCCTGATGACTCCTCCAGAGCCACAGAGAACATTCAACATACTACTTGTGGCTGGCTACTGAAGAATGAACTTCAAGTCTTAGCATGAAGGAAAAGTTCTTAAAGATGTCAGAAAACATCTAGAATGGAGCGACTCTTAAAATCTTCCCATCAGTAGCTGTTTACAAGGCCAAGAATGAAATTTCAGCCTCACAGAGTTACAGGCTTAATAACGCTCCAACCAACCCAAACACAGGGAATTAAACAAGTGCTCTTTAATGATAGACAAAACGATGAGACCTAAAACACAAAGAAACCAGGAGCAGGATACAAACCAAAGGACACAAAAACAGACTAACTTAAAAGCATCTGGAAAACCAGGAAAAAACATTAACAGGCAAAATAATCCACAGGAATCAGAAACCGAGAGAACACAGAGGAACAAAGAACACAAGAAACAACATGAAACCATGAAAGGAAACATAGGAACTAAATAGACAGGACTAATCAGACAGGTGAAACAAATCAGGGGCAGGTGCAAAATCAAAAAGGGCGGGAAACAAGACAGGAAGTAGAAGACAAGACAGGCAGTGGAACTACAAAATAAAACAGGAAACACAAACAAACTCAAAACTATGACAGTTGTTATCACAAGGTAGACTAAATGATCTGATTTAATTTATAATGCACTTTACATTTGAAGCAAATCTCAAAGTGCTACAATACACACACGTAATACACGCAGACAAAGCAACAAATACTGTATATCACAACAAAAGACAATATGATTTGGAAAAAAGGAAAGTTTTAAGTCCTTTTTTAAAACTCTCAAGAGTCTGTGATGCCCTCAGATGGTCAGGAGGGGCATTCCATAGGCGGGGTGCAGCGGCACCGCCCATGGTGCTGAGTTTGGTCCTCGGGCAGAAGAGATTGTTTGAGTTTTTGGAGCGGAGGGATCGTGTGGGGGTTTGTGGGATGAGCAGTTCTTTGAGGTAGATAGGTGCGTTGCCATAGATGCACTGATGACCGAGAAGAGAGATTTCATACTGAACTCTAGCGGAGATGGGAAACCAGTGCAGTGAGTGAAGAATGGGGGTGATGTGTTCTGATTTTCGCACTCGCATCAGGATCCTAGCAGCGCTGTTCTGGGCTTGTTGTAACTGCTGAAGGTGTTTACTGTGGGTCCCGATGAGGAGTGCGTTACAGTAATCAAGTCTGGAGGAGACAAAGGTGTGGACTAGTTTTTCACAGTCTGGTAAGGTGAGATTTGGCCGGAGTTTGGCAATATTTCTGAGGTGGTAGAAGGAGATCTTACAGAGGTGTTTGATATGAGTTTCAAAGGTGAGGTGGGGGTCAAATCTAACGCCAAGATTGGTTACTGATGAAGAGAGGGGGATGTCATGACCAGAGAGGGTGAGGCTGGTTATGGAAGATGCCTGGATCTGGTTAGGGGTGCCCACAATAATAGCCTCTGTTTTAGAACTGTTGCGATGAAGAAAGTTGAGATTCATCCACGCCTTTATCTCCTCCAGACAAGCTGAGAGTAATGGCCAGGCAGCTGATAGCGATGGTGATGGTGATGATGGGGAATTTGGGGAGGGGTGTGTGCCAGTTTTTATGTAGAGTTGTGTGTCGTCTGCATAACAGTGGAAGGAAATTCCATGGCGATTGATAACACGGCCGAGTGGGAGCATGTATAAATTAAAGAGGATAGGGCCCAGGACTGAGCCCTGAGGGACCCCACAGGTAACCGTGTGTGTCTGGGATTTTGCATTGCCAAAAGAGATGTATTCAGTTCTGTCAGTGAGGTAGGAGTGAAACCAGTTTAAAGCAGTGTCATTGAGTCCAATGGAGTGATGTAGCCGGTTGAGGAGTATAGTATGGTCCACAGTGTCAAATGCAGCAGACAGATCGAGGAGGACAAGGAGCGAAGGTGAGCCAGAGTCTGCTGCCATCAGGAGGTCATTTGTGACACTAACCAAGGCTGTTTCTGTACTGTGCGCAGATCGGAAACCACACTGGAATTTTTCAAAGATATTTTTGTTTTTAAGATGGTCCTGAAGATTAGCAGCAACTACTTTTTCAAGAACTTTGGAAAGGAATGGGAGATTTGAGATAGGTCTATAATGGGCAAAATCTTCTGGGTCAAGTGTGGGTTTTTTGAGAAGTGGTCTGATGATGGCAGATTTGAGGGCAGCAGGGACAAATCCAGTCTGAAGGGAGAGGTTTATTACTGTGGTTATCAAAGGGCTGATTGCAGAGAGGTTATCTTTTACCAAGGATGTTGGGAAGGGGTCCAAAGTGCAAGTGGAGGGTTTCATTCTCCGAATGATGTTCTCAACCTCGGGGAGGCAGACATAAGGGAAGGAATTTAGGGTCATGGCAGGCAGAGTGGAAGAACCAGGGAGGCCAGAACGAATGGAGTCGATTTTATTTTTGAAAAAGACCATGAATTTGTTACAGTGTTCTTCAGTTTTTTCTGGCAGTGAGGGAGACTGTGGGTTGAGCAGATGGTTGATGGTTGAGAAAAGCTGCTTCGAGTGTCCAGGGTTGTTATTGATAATGTCGGAAAAATGGAGAGAACGCGCCTCCCTAAGCGACTTGGAGTAGGCCTTCTGATGTTCCTGGAAGGCCAGCTTATGAATGGTGAGACCTGTGGCTTTAAAACGCCTCTCGAGTACCCGCCCAGTCGCCTATAAAATAAATCTATTATTATTATTATTATTATTATTATTATTATTATTATTATTATTATTATTATTATTATTTATTATTATTATTATTATTATTATTATTATCTGAATCTATGAGGTTGAACTAGTCTTTAATCGTGTGCAGGTTGGTTGGATGATGCAGAACTCAGAGGCCACATAGACAGAAACATTTGGGGAGGAAAAACAACATGACACACTGGAACCTGGGAAGCAAAAGCCTCATGACTAGTACACTGACCTTTGTGTGTAAAACTGGTGAAATTCCTCTTTCAATCAGTCAGTCTGGGTCCCTAAAACAATATTTTTGATTGACCCACTGACCACCTTCAGCACAGTCTACATCTGAAAATAAATACTCATCCATATGTTATTTGTTCTGCATAGAAAAGTTGTAGACTCTGGGGAGCTCTTGTAGCTTTGGGGTTAAGATGGCGATTGTAGTTTGTAGTTTGGCCAACAACTGCAAGTCAGGACAGGAACAGGCCTGTATGCATTTATTTTATGAAAACTCTGAATATGGCACATCTGTCATCAGTCATACTGCTGCAGGCACATCTGCTATAAGCTGTTCACATCCTACTGAGTTGTTTGAGTGATGGACAAGTCAAACACACAGTACACTCACTGCCTACAAATGAATCCACAGACTGTTTTGTTTTATTCATATAAAAATAATTCTTCGCAATATTTGCTCATTATGGGCGACAGAAAGAAGCAGTGAACACAACACTGTCATCACCTTGACCCCTTTCACACTGTCAGCTTGTTTTAATGTTGTCATTTGATTATCATAAAAATATGTATTATAGTCACATCGAAGCAATAAAACAAAAAAATCACTGATTATGGTATTATGAATATGAACTCTAGTAGCTCTAGTGCAAAGTTTACCTCACAATTATCAAATAAAATCAGTAATTTTTCAGTTTGTTTACGGTAATTTAAAGTCAGTATTTTAATCTTTGTAGGAGGAAGCAACACATTGAAGAAACATATTTTAGAGGTTATACTGTACATGCTTTAGTTTGAAAAAGGTCCAACTGGAGGTCAGAGTTTATCCATCATTTTACACTGCTAAATACAACATAAGCTGAAGTGTTGCTGGCTTCACACACGCTCATATTATTTTTTTCCGCTCAGATTACAAAGCTCCTTAGTTCAGCCATTTTTAGCGCCTTTCCCGCTGTGTCCACTTGACACTCGGCATGCCCGTCGTCTTACTGCGGATTAAAAAGCCTCTGTGTGGTAAAGTCGTCAACAGCTCCAATCAACAGATGTTAGAAAACATGAAGCACATGTCAAAGGTTGAGACAGTCAGTCATGTCTGACACACATGAACACATGTTAAACCGTGTATGTGTTGATCACTGACACATGATGTGAATGAACACGGCATGTTTGTTTGTTCTTTGTCACGTTTGATCATTGCAGAGGCTGTAACTGAATTCCACATGCAGCAGAGCAGCAGCTCCTTTCTGTCCTGATAATGTGGTGTGTACGTTTGTTGGTGTGCTCGAGTGATTTTATGTTTTCGTTGCGTTTGTCCATCCCAAGGCACACATACTGTACAGCTGTGGGACTACTTGACATCAGCAGTACAACAATCAGCAAGTTAAACCCGCCACATGCTACAACAGGAACTACAAAACTTCGGTCTACTCCAGCGGCCCGCTTCAGCATCGACCCCCACTACTGCAGCACATCTGTGGAGGAAGCGGCACAGGCGGTGCGCGAGGAGACAGAAGCGGGACAGGCGCGGGGGTATCCAGGCCAGGCTAGGAGCTAATCCACACAAGTTGGCTATACCGTCCATCGTACTTGCCAATGTACGCTCCTTGGACAGAAAACTGGACTACATACACCTCCTGAGATCTACCCAGCAGACTGTGAGAGTGTGTTGACCTTTAGTTAATGCATCTCTGTATTCAGAGAGGTTAGGGTTAGTTTCATGGTACCAGGAGGGCAACAATTTGATCCAGACTGAGATGGATCAACAGTGTTAAAGGTTAGACATTCATGGTCCCCACAGGATGAATCATAGGCCCATTATCACATGAAAATGTTCACTTATCAACTCAAATATCGCCACAATTACTTTAAACAGAATGGAGGTGTTGCAGCCCGGCACCAGCCACTGAACAGCTACGGAGATCCGAAGGCACCCAGCAGTACTACAGCGTTATTTACTACAGCACAGATACAAGAGCACAATGCTAATCAGTCCTGCCCACTCAGAGACCAGAAAACAGAAAACTACATTGTTCTGCACTCAGGAAACAAACATATGTCAGAAAGCAACTGTTCAGATGGAGCAGGGTACATGTTCAATCCAACACACCCACAGAGCTCCAGCACAGCTTGATGAGAGGCCACAGGCCGTCACTGTGCCTGGCAACAGCCTCACAGAGTTCTCTTAAACTGTGTCTCAGTTCAATTCTAACAAACTAGTTTTAAGCCTGTAGTGTGTTCACACTGCAGGAATGTGCTCGAAAAGAACATTTCATTTCTGAGTATGCTTTTGATGGACTCTCTTCTCAGACAATGCAGGCTGCTCGCTGCTACCAAACAATAAAGCTAATTGTCCGAGGTACAGAAGAGAAAAAAACTGTTTTCTTTGTTCAGTGCGGCAGTGGAATTTTTTTCAGTTATAGTTTGATTGATGTCTAATGTTTCGCATCATTTCCTGTTTGAATGAAACCATTAAGGATGTAAAGCAGTGCAATATAAAGATTAACACGTTGTGTGGAAGTGAGGCCGTCTGTGGTCTGTTTTTGTTCTCCGGTGGTCAGACAGACTGATTTTTTTAGCATGTGTTCTTGTCATCGGTCACTTCCACTAAGCTCTCATGTGTTATCTCATTGTGATCTATTTGTTAGCACACTGGTATTAGATTGGTCACTCTTTCCTTTGTCTGTTTTATTGACTTCACCTATCTGATCCGATGATCTGTGAAAACCTCACAACACTTGACCGTGTAAACTCTGACACTGTGCAGAGGACGGAGGAGGGGTTGTGAGAGACGGGGCTGTTTTCGTGAAACACCTCAATAAACCATCTATTGTAGCTGTCCTCTTTTTTGTGGACATTAGTAAGTAAAAAGGGTAATTCACACTTCAGATTTACATCAATGCCCTTGATTGAGACCGTGGATGTGCACGCTCTGAACCATCACTGGATGAAAGGAGAGACTTGGAGGTGGGCAGATGGGTTGAGAGGTTGAAGCATGAAAAGCTCTGGCATTTGTTTTAGAAAATATAATGTCTTCCCCATCCTTGAGCAAAATGAAAAGCACCACCTGCATGAAGTGACGCTCAATGAGTTTCTCGCCTTTGGTTGTTGCTGCTTTTGTCTGACCGAGTGCATGCTGTCGCCATGGTTTTACTCTGCAGCTCTCACACAGGAGAGGAGGTGTGTGTGCAGGAGGGTGAACTTTGAGTTTCTGTCACACCTTTAATCTGTTCATTCATGCTTAGTGGCCAGGTTCTTCTTTTGTTTGTCCTAAAGAAAGTGGAAAAGCATCATTTCCTGTACACCAACACACTGCTACAGTGAAACACAAGCAGGAATACTGCTGTGAATCCATCCAATCCAGGAGTACACTTGCACACATATTCTTTATGATAACATATGTAGATATATTATTCAGTTCATTCACGTCACTTCACGTCTTTCACTTTTTCTATCAAGAATAAATCACGTCACAATCATTTCATGAGAAGAGGTAAAAATATTTTTTTCCTACTTTATGGGCAAGAGTGTATTAAAATGAATTTCTATATAGTATTTTAAAACTTGATCTCATGTCATCTTTTTAAGCATCTAATGCTTTCATTGACAAGAGGCAAGTTAAAGTGTACCCTGATTCTCCCTCTCTTCCAGCAAAGTAAAGAAACTGCAGCAGAAACTCCATCATGTGTGATGGAGGTAACACCGACCACAGTGACGACTGTAGCCATGTGTGGCAGGTAGTCAGAGCTGACAGCCATGAGCAGCTTTTGTCAGACTCTCAGACATGGTTGGTGACGAAAGCAGCCACTGTATCCATCACCTGTCTGCAGATCAACCAAAAGCAAAATTCAATTGCAGTAACCAGGTTTCAACCAGTAGAGTGTAATGGAAAATGTATATTACATGATTGTGTGTTCTTTTATAACCATATATAGCCATGTTTGATCTCAGTAATATTCAAAAAGTTTTTGAAGTATAACACTGTGTGCCTTATAGTCTTGTTTGGTTTCACTCAGTACCTTGCACTTAGAAATCTTTCTCTCATTTATGCAAGTTGTTTGTAGCAGTAGTTTTTTGATGTATAAACCTGACCTTGGTTCTCACGGTCCAGCAGAGCTTGTTAGTGAGGTTTGATAGTGATGAACACACTCCATTGTAACCACCTGGTACAGTTAGATAAGTAAATCATAATAATGACGAATACTCCTTAGAAATGTATAAGAATCAGTGTGGGACTGCCCCACCCTGAACATTTTCTGCAGACTGTCTTGTGCGTTTCTAGAACTGTTCCTCTTGCAAGAATAAAATGACAAAACCTTTAAGGACTAGTTGACTGAATCAAGATCCTTATTTTGTGTTAGTGAGTGCTTTCCAGAAAATTTCTGCAACAAGAGGGAGGTTGCTCTGCATATTTGTAGCAGAGAATTTGCTCTAAAATGTCACAAAATCAATCCACAACACAACTACATACACACATACACTAGTTAAATTACACTTTAAGTGTTTCATCCATCCATTCATCCGTCCATGACACTGATGTCTTCTCTCATCCTTCGTCAACACATCCCATCATTCCTCAGCTTCCGTCATTTTTTAAATTATTTCTATCTACACGCTTCCACTCGGCCATATCATCACATAATGTCCTTTTTCATTTCGTCACATCCGACATGCCAACTGCTGTTTTCGACCTATCTTCAGTTATGTCAGCTGTTGGATGTCACAAAATTCAACAACTTCTCAGAACAACTCAAAGTCAAATCATATTTTTCAGTCCCCAAAACCACATCAGTTCCATTCAGAATGGCCTTGGGCCCCTTTCAGCTAGTGTGAAGTCCCTGTCAGGAATGTAGGAGAAATATTTGACTCTCAGCTTTGTGCAGTCTTGTTTACTTCTCCAAAATAAAAGCAGTCCTCTCACAGCTCATCCATGTACTCATTTTATACAGGCTAGACTGCTGTAAGTCCCTCCTCTCTGCCATTAACCCATATCACTTTTTTTCCTGTGCGTTTGAGGGTTGATGTCAGGATTTTTACTGATCACTTTTAAAGCATGCCTGGGTCTGGCTCCAGGCTGCATAGCAGAGAGCACTCTGGGGACTGTGCTGTTCCCTGTTTGTCTTGGTTTTGTTTGGCTTCAGTGTTCTCTGTGTTTACTTTGTAAACTGTAACTACAGTAATTATTATTAACTTATACATTCATCTACAGCCTCTAGATCCTAACCATTGACAGACTCCCTTTCTGGTCTTCCAACCGCTCTCTACACTACCTGTCACATTTATACACTGACAGAAGACGCTGCTATGCGAGGTGACGATCATGGCCCGATCTGCCTCTGAGCGCAAATGTCGGACGTTGAATTACTTTTGTTTTGATCTAGCTGGTCGGTGTAGGTGGGATTGAAGGAGGTCATATATTTATCAGTCTCTTAATTACATGTCAGCATTAAATATTTCTTTCAATATCACAATTACAACAATGCATTGCACTGATAGATTTGAACTTGTCTCGCTTCATCTTATACACACACACACACACACACACACACACACACCTACACGCGCACACACAAACACACACACCACCCTGCAGCGGGCCATGTTCATTGTAATGGAATAATCTGTCATCCAGTGTGACAGTATGGCACTTTTATGTCTTTATTGATTTCTCCCAGATAACACACTACATTATGCTACATTGTTAGCATTATAAATTGATTGTTGATTTTGTCTTTTTAGGGACGCCTCTTGATTCATGCTGCAGAAGAAACTGTAGAACAAGGGTGTCCAAACTTTTTTTAAAGAGGGTCAGATTTGACATTGTGAAGATGCTCGGGTGCAAATACTAACATTTTAAAAATGAAAAAAAAAAAAAAAATACCAATAAAAGTTACATACAGATGCACTGTTCTGTAACAATTTTGTTTTCATTGTCACAATGAAATGACAAAGTCACCAAATCTAAGCCAATCAAGCAACAAATCTAAAAAACAGTTCTTCCTTTTCTTTTCACATCTGGAGTCAGATAACAGAATAAATTGTGTGGAACAAGTTAAACTTGCAAGTTGATACAAATCTGAACCTCATGTTCATTCTAAAACATCATCCAAAAAACTGAAAGTGCTTCGTGTTGTTTTAGTATGGACTAACCTGTGTGACCTATTGTTACATTCACTTCACATGACTTATTATGAGTAATGCGAAGTCTGTTAACATTGAAGTTTAAAAGTTTATCACTCTTTAACAAAATCATTCATGAAGTAATATTTAGTGTCACATCTACAGATATAGAACAGCAGCAGTTATGTCCTTAGAGGATCAAATGTTTTGTTATGTCAACCAAACAAGTTTCACGTGCAAATGCGCCCAGATTCTGTGGTTATGTGACAGTCTGCAGATCCACGGTATAGCAATCAGTAATTAAGGGTTGGACGGTTCCCAAAATGACTCCAGTTGGAGGTGGATGCAGATACAGATACCCACGACCTTCATGTGACTGTAAAAAGAATCACCAAATCAGCACCAGCTAGTCATCATGATGGAATACAGACTTGGTAAGAATGAAAGAAAAACGATGGAACTGCTGAGCTCTCGTCCCGCTCTGAGCAGGCAGCCGGTGGATGGACTGCCATCACCAAAATCAAATCCAATGAGCTGAAAGAGTTGCTGAGAATTCTCTGTGGGCTCATCACTGCCACAGACATCTTTCATACACAGACGCAGTTTTATCCATTATTCATATAAAAATATTGATGAATGCAGCTTGACATGAATCTGACAATACAATGTATTTATTCAGAGGCCAGAGTTGCTGTCATATATTGTTCCTTGTGTTTCTACTGTCACCAGACTTTCCTCAAAAACATCCTTTATGTGGGAATCAGAATCACTTTAATTCGGCAGGTACTGTTTATGAACACACACACAAGGAATTTGACTCCCGGTTGCACTTGCTCTCTTAGTACAAACATATAGACATAGGTACAAACAGAGGACTTGACAGGTAGATATAAACATAGACAAGAACAAAAACGGTGGTGGTGTG